>NW_015112771.1:375844-381541 GCF_001443285.1 Poecilia latipinna | reverse complement strand
TGAAAACAACAAAAAAAAAATTTAAAAAAAAAAAAAAAAAAAAAAAAAAAAAAGCACCCCCCCCCCCCCCCCCCCCAAAAAAAAAAAAAAAAAAAAGAAATCTGAAAAGTGCGGCAAGGGGGCATATTCAGCAACCTTGAGTCGAAACTTTGTAGAGTCCCCTGTTGCAAATGAAGTTGTACATTTTGGGGGTTTCGTCTCTTCCCGCTTTTATGCGTCCACAGACTGAAACTTTTTCCCTTTTTTTCTGTTGCAAATGGTGAAAGTTCAGTCTGAGGGGATACAGAGTCTCTGTGAACCTCCATGTTAAGTTTTGCCTTAGATGTCGTTCCAGTGTTGCTCGGTATTTGGCTCCATCAAGTCTGAAAAGTCATCCTGTCCTTGCATGGTGCTGTCAACACTGTTTCACAGTAGGTATGTTGCATTCTGGGTGATGTGCAGTGTTGATTTCTCCTAAACCTTTCATAGCCATGCATTATTTTTCTTCCAGGTTACAATTACTCATTTCTATTGGTCTGTCACATTAGATCTTAATAACGTGCAACAAAAACTTGTGGTTGTAGTGTGACAAAATCCCTAAGTAAGTCAGAGAAATGAGGTCAAAACCATTAAGGATACTTTGCTGCCAATTTCTGATACTAAACTATAACGAGTGTACGGGTCTTTTGTCGTAATTAGCATACTCCCAAACACCCCGGCCGGTCCAACTATTGTTTTTCTCAAGCCTTTAAACAACTGGTGGACATGGTGAGGGTGAATTATGTGGCATAACGTATGTGGGAAATATCTGAGGCCCATTGTGGCCTGACAGAAGAACCCACCTAATCTGCGGGATAGCTTTGCCTCCGATAGCAGGTCTGAAAGGCTGTTAGGCAAAGTGGGACAAAGAGACCCTTAATTTCCAATACACCCTCATCGGTTGTCAACTCAATTAACATATTAGAAGGGATCAGTCTGTGACAACTGTCAGAGCACAACCTCAAGACAAAACCGCCATTGTGTCTTAAGGAAACCTACATGGCCCGGTCAGATGGATGAGTAAGGAGTAGGTAGGAGACGGAGCCAGAATGTGGCTACGTGACCCCGTAAAGTTGTGTTCAATTATTATTATATCGTTTTCCAAATGTGTCTGATGTGGCGTAAATATTTTTAGTCCAAGCACGTAGAAAGACGCCTGCTTGCGTAACGGGGAGACACGGTAAAGAGTTTTCCAGCTGTAGTGGCACGGTATTATGGACGCGTTTGAAGCACCGTTGAGTCTAAGCGCTGTTGACAAAGAAAGATGCCTGGAGGACCCTTCAAATGTCCATCCTCACAGGACATGAAGCGGACAGGACCCAGAGCAGCTCAGGAATGGGTTTGCAGACGAAGCATATGTTATGCAGAAACGGAGCATGAGGAAAGGCGGGGGGTTGGGCGGGGTGGCAAACATGGATACAGAGAGGCAAAAAGGAGATGAGAAGGGAGACAAACAGATAGCAGGCATGCGGGTGAGAGAAGGAACACGGGGAGGTGTAGGAGTCGGGTGGGTGCCGCAAGAGACAGAGAGAGCATGCATGAAAGGAAGGAGGGAACGAGGAGAGGGGGTGAAAGGGTGAAGGCAAGGAGGGGTGTAGAAAGAGGGAGAAGTTTGAAGTAAACTGGTTGGGACATGTGTGACATTGGGGCCCTGGCAGGAGTTGTGTCATTGGTCCATATGACTTGTGTGGAGCGCGGGTGAAGTAATGCGTTGTAGCAGTGGTGGAATGGTCACTGTATGTCAATGACCTTTCCATCAGGAGCGCTGTAATCACATGTCAAAACATTTTGAGGGCCCGCATACTGCAATGTCGCCGATGACTAAATGCTCTCTGACAAAAAATTGCTTTTTTGGCTTCGATTTCATTTGCTTTATGTTAATAAGATTCAGTGCATTTTAAGAGGATTTTAAATCCAGACTCGGAAGAGGGAAGAAAATGAGAGACGGACAATCTCGTCTTGTTTCTCCGGTGTCTGCGAGATAACGCTTTACGTCTTTATTTTTCTGTGCGCTGATGAGATGCAGCAGAGTCCTTCAACCATGTAAACAAAACCCCTGAGAAGAGAAAATGCCAGGGTAACCCGGACCACCCCT
Organism: Poecilia latipinna; assembly: GCF_001443285.1. Lineage (NCBI taxonomy): Eukaryota > Metazoa > Chordata > Actinopteri > Cyprinodontiformes > Poeciliidae > Poecilia > Poecilia latipinna. The sequence goes on along the minus strand of NW_015112771.1, from coordinate 379,428 downwards.
ACCAAGAAATGAGACTTGACAAGAAACAGACATGGGTTCAAGCCTTGGCCTCTAGGCCCCGCTGCATTCTTCATCACTCCACCAAATAAAAAGTGTAGCAGAAATGTTGACATTTCTTGTCCGTATGGCACTGCAAATTAGTCACACTGGTTTAAAGAAGGTCATCCTGAATTAAAATAGTCACATTACAGCACTGGAATCCACACCGATGTGTCTGTTTATTATGAACTATTTTCATTTACAGATATTCCAGATTAGAAATACTTTTTTGGAATTTTTTTTTTTCGCAGGTTGCGCCTGCAGGCTTCGATTAGTTTTGTTGAATGTGATGGACCAACTCAATAAACGCATAATTGTGAAGTGAAAGAACGACTAACTACAGTTTTCAGTGAAAAGGAAAAAAAATGGAAAATTGGGATTTGCAGTTGTATTCAGCCTCCGTTAGTCAATTACTAGTGAAACATGGTGGTGGTACTATTATTCTGTCGGGGTGGGGGCGCTCTTCTTCAGCAGATCCGAGCTGGTAGGGAGAATGATGCAGCTTAATATTAATACAGCTGTTTGAGAGTGAAAAATACTTCAAAACTTAGTTACAAATAAACTCACTAGTTTGTTTATAACTATTTCACCGAAACATAAAATTTATTTTGCGTTAGAAAACTGACAGTATTTTTCTTTAATAATTGCAATTTTTAATGAGAGGTTGTGCTTATGCCAACACATGTTCATTGAAAACCCACCTGATCACACTTTAGAGCAGCTGAAGGGACTCTTCACCAGTTTCACGTCCAAAGTTCATTCCCCTGTTGTGAGAAGTAGCACTCAGCCTGCGAAAACAGATGTTTAATTTCTGCTGCTGCTCTCAAACTAATTGCTTTCTAAGTGGTGACATCACTGGGGTTATCAGAGGTCAGGCTACCGCTGGAAAAAAAAAAAAAAACACTGACAAAAATTGTTTAACAGTAAACCTGTGATAAACGCTGGTATTCACTGTGTCAAGGGAGAAAAATTAGAGCTGAGCTCGAACTGGATTTTGTTTGACTGAAAATGCCATCCTTGTACTTAGCTGCTTTATTTCATCATGATGGAATATGAAACGGTGGTAACATGCATTGCTTAATTATTTAGGCTTCATAACTTTATAATCTACTAGAAGTGAAATTGAAATTATGTTTCCTTCTTTTTTTTTTTTTTCTAAAAACTGCATGATTTGTTTGGGCTGAAAATCTGAATTATTTAAATAAAAATGTTTAACCGAGCCAATTTAAATCCATGCAAGAGAATAATAGAACAAATGTTTTCATTTTGCTAAAGTAACAAAGAAGTAACAATTAATGAAGAATAATGTAACAAAGCAAAAACACAGTGAGGAAAAAATGTTTGAAATATGGATAAATGTACATTGAATGTTAAAAAAAGTCTTTGCACCATATGAGATTTTTTTGTTGTTGTTTCTTGCTTTGTTGCAGCTCTGTAAGATAACCTGCAGTTTTCAAATGATTAGTTCAATGATCAAAACCACTCCGATTATCTAAATGCAGCTGAAGCTTTTTATCAATTCGTTTTTATTAAAAGCTGAGAACCAAGGAACAAGGATCCAAGTTCATTTTGCCACCCCTCAAACTAAGGAGGAGAGTAAATTCACACATCTCTTCCAAAGGTGGAAGAATAAGTATTGCATGAATATCAACCTATTATTCAGATGGAAAACAAACAAACTCCCCTGGTGATTATAAAAGCATCACAAATAAGCCAATAGCAGAGACTGTCTATGTGGCTGACAGAGGAATAAAAAAAATCTCCTTCTGTGCTAATCAGTTTTATGGTCACATATCGACAGTATTTAGGTTAAATGGGCAAAAGAAAACATCAAATGTCTTCATGAGGATTTATTCTGTATCCACGAAACATAAGCGATAACTATCAGAACTAGAAATCGTTAGATAAGTTATTGAAGAGGAGGAAAAACACCACAGCTCCTCAGATCAATCAATCAATCAATTTTTATTTGTATAGCACATTTCAGCAGCAAGGCATTTCAAAGTGCTTTACATAATAAAAAAACAGCATGACATTGAATAAACAGTAAGAAAGAGAAAGAGATTTTGAAAAAAAAAACAAGATAAAAACATCCTTTTGTTACGGAATTTAAGCGCCTGTCGTCGCCTGTCGTCGCCGGACTCCGCCGTCCGTTTAACACGGGTATTATCCAGGCCCCGTCGCCCGACAGACTCGGTCAGACTCGCCTCAGATCCCCTTTTCCTGTGTTTCTGTAACATTCGTCTTTCATCTGACATGCATTCAAACTCTTCATCTGTGGCATTGCTCTGTGCTTGTCCATGTCTTTGTGAACGCTTTCAGCAACGTGTTTGAATTTGAAATGTGACGTTTTTAAATAAAATCGGACGGTGAAATGACAGCAGAATGGATACCACAATGCGTGCATGCTTCCTTCACGTCTGGACTTTACCACCATACTGCTTCCTTTAGATTGATCCAAATGTTAACAATTGCAGTGAGACGTTATATTAAACGACAGTACGGCTGAAAAAAGAATCACAACATGACAGAAGAAAACAAATTTTCTCAGTAAAATCTGTATCCTCCTTTCTCCCTCCCTCAGGGTGGACTCCCACAGTCCGTAGGCCTTTGTGGCTGTCTCCTCTTTATGAATAGAGGCTTAACTATGGCCCGGAGCAATGCATCTTCTGCTCCCTCATTGATAGCCAATGCATAATTCATTTATTTTCATCATGTCGTCAGATGTGCATAAGCTTCACCCAGTTATTTTTCTTCTTCTCCTCATGAAACGCATTCATAATATTCAGTCACTCCTGGCCTCTCAACTTTATCAAGAGTCCAGCTGAGATGAAAGCCAGTCTTTATTATTGATTATCAGAGGGATTAGCACCCAGTGAAAGTTAAGGTTAGCCCCCAGTGAGTGAGTCGGTCCCCCTTTATTGTCGGAAGGCTGTCGCTGCACACTATCCTCTCGTGTGTGGGTCGGGATGCTTTGTGTCTGCACACACACACACACACACACACACACACACACACACACACACAGACACACAGGAGAAATTACGTTAAAATCATGCAAGCATTCTTAAAGGCTTCACTTTGTCTTCACATCCTTTCAAATTTGATGCACATCCTGCAGGCGATGGAGTGAGGGTTTTATTTTTTTCTTTCAATTTCTGACTTCAGGACACAAGACACGAGCTGTCCCGTAGGTAAGACTGTGAACAAAAGAGTTTGAAACTATATCCCATGTCCACGGCTGTGTGTGTAAGTCACCGCCCTGGACCAATTGCCAGTACCACTTCCCTCTACCTTTCTTTACTTGAATGAAAGACAAACAAAAACCTTAAGACCAGCTGGCTCGCCTGGCCATTTGAATGAAAGCATCACTTCTCCCTCGACCTTCTCTTCACCCGGTGCCCATAAGTCTTCAGCCTTGACCATACATTATCTTTCATGCTCAATGCTCCTCTTCCTCCTTTGCTTTTTCTGGTCTCTCCCCCCCCCCCCCCCACGCCCCCCCCCCCCCCCCCCCCCCCAAAACACCCCCATACCCCTTCTTA
>NW_015112771.1:342833-372716 GCF_001443285.1 Poecilia latipinna | reverse complement strand
TCCTTCCCCACTCCCCCCCCCCCTCTTTTTTTTTTTCGGGCCCCCCCCCCCCCCCCCCCTTCGCCCCCTGCATCTCCAAGAATAAAGCCCTCCTAATGACTGTGGGCTCTCAAGGGCCTGCTGGTGCCCGGGTACTCGAAAGTGCGGCATGTTGGAGGGGTGGGGGGGGCACCTCCTCCTCCCTCTCTTCCTCTTCTTTTATCACAGGTGAGAATAGAGGGTCAAGAGGGGTTAATGTGCTGCTGTTGCACAGAGGTTTGCGCTATCACCATGGCAGCGAGTAAGTTGAATACCAAGGTGTATTGCTTTCCTTCTGAAGAAGAGGTTTGTTTGTGACTTGTTTGCTTTGGTGTTTGGGGTTCAACTTCATTTTCAGATTTTAACCTCAGAAGGTTTTGTTGTTTTTTTTTTTTTAATAAAAATTGTCATTTTTATAAATGTTTTTTAAAAACTAAAATTAGGCTGTTACAGCTATGAAAATCAATTACAAAGACAATTCGTCTTTTAATATTCTTCCTCTTATACAACTGTGGTGCAGTAAAAAAAAAAAAAAAAAAAAAACTCTTTCCAGGAGTGGATTTACTTAAAAGGCATTTTGTTCACATTAACCTCATGAGCATCTCTGTTTTTATACACATTTCTAGAATAAATCTAGTGCTACAACTCCTTATGAACCCATCCTCTCTTTGTGTATGACAGCATTTCCACTTCAGTGTTTGTTGGAAAGACTGGCGAAGAAGATGAGAAAATGCATAAAATCCTTGATTACAAATCTGAGTTATTCCAATAAATATTGATTTCTGAACTATTTTAGTGGGAAGAGGAAGTTTGGGATTATAAAACATCCATGCTTTAACCATTGATTAAAAGGGTTTACCATCTGACATCGCAAACACAAGTGCTGGAAAACTTGTTTACTGCTTCTTTACCTAACACACGGTTTTACTGGTGACGGCACAAATAAACTTCTCCTCTCCTGTTTGCTCTGATTTGCTTTAGTGAGACAACTTGGTTATTTGCAGCAGGATTCTCTGACAGTTCTTATTGCATAACTTTTTCTTGTTGAGACATATGGAATATCTTGCAATGTTAGTCTACAGTGGAAGTGAAATTTTTATTTATAATTCTCACAGAATGATACAAAAGTATTTTAACTTGAAAACACATCCTTCTAGGGTTTTTGAGCAATCAGTTCACAAAGTCTTTTGCCAAGAGGATTGGTTAGAAGCCATATAGCGGAGATAATGTTCAGTAACTTTTACTTAATGTTTAAATCTATTTTCACTGGATGTTTGGTTAACATTACACTCTGAACTGGCATAGCCATGAAAACACAGCCGCATGGTTTGATGCATGACAACTATTTCACTTGTTAGAAAAGTTAGTTTTCCCCACTCTGAATTAAATAAAGTGTCTTGCAAAGTATTTATACCCTTTTGAAGTTATTCACTTGTAGTCGCAATATAAAGGCAAAGTGAAATGTATGTTTTTTTTAGGGATTTGATATGATACACTAAGAATAAGTATTTGTTAAACGGTTACGTTAAAAGCGGTGGATTAACAATTGTTCAAACCAAACGAGTCTCCCACCAGAGCTTTGGATCTCTGTTGCTCCTCCAGAGCCGTTGTTGGCCTCTTGGCTGCTTCTCTGATTTATGCTCTCCTTGCCCAGCCTGTTTACAAAGCTTTGCAGTCACAGACAAAAAGCAAAAAGGTCCGAGTCAAGGGTCAGGGTCACCAGATGGGTCCAAGGGGCCATAACATCTGGCCAGTTGTGAGGTTCAGCGGTGAACAGGAATGTAGGTGCAGAAAAAAAAAAAAAAACTTCTTTTGGTTTTTGTGGATGCAAAAAGCAGAAACTTACTAGTTGTAGACTTAAAACTCATCATTAAAACCCTGCAAGCCTCTATCTACATTCTGAAAATTCACTTTTATAATAAATTAACCCACTTTATTCTTTTCCCCCTGTAACTTGAAACAAATGCAGACAAATTATACATTTCAAAGGCGTGTGAATTAAAGAAACATTCCATCTAGCCATTCTGATGCAATTTGCATTTTGATTTTTTGCGATTTCTGCAATTTCTTTCAAGGCATCATGCTCTTAATATCGGTGTGGATCAAAAGCCTTTCATTAAGGTTTTTTTTTTTAACACTCCTTCCAGCATTGTTTGGCTCCTAGGATAACAACAAAGTGCTTTCCTCTCACTCCGGGGCCAGGTTAGATGAGAAGAAAGGAGCAGTTATTCCTGGGCTAAGTTCACATCAAACACAAGGAGCTCCAAGTGAGAGAAGATGAAAGCGTCAGGCCTGACCCGGAAGATTAGACCGACTCTGCTGCCAGCTCCGTAGCACCCAGGGGCCATCCTCACTCCAGGATCCCACCCCTCCTTCCTACGGCACAATGGACTCCAGCACAGAAGAAGACTAGACGGAGAGGAGAGTAAAATATGGAGAGCAGAAGAAGCGAACAAAGATACAAAAGCAAGGGGGAGATGGTTGAGTCGGAAAGCAGAGAAGTACAATACGATTTCAGTGGTGTAAAACTGTCCCAACCTACTTTTCTCGCCTCCACTGCCGCCTCCTCCGACAGATAGTGGTGAGGCTAGGAATAATGCCAATTATCATAATTGCTTAAAGTGTGTGTGAATATTCATGATTTCTGCAGCCTTATTATAGCAACAAATCCACATCACAATGAATGTAAATGTGCTGTGATTATTTTACATAGTGCTATGCCCCTAATCCTTTTTCGCCGTGCATGTGTGCGAGCGCAGACTGCAGCTGCGGGTCTCAAGGTTGGGTGCGAACTGTAACCGGCCCTCATCAGCTGGCCGAGCTGTTGCCACGCATCACATGCAGAGGAGAAAAAATCTGCAATGTGAAAGAAGAAGAGGGGTGGGAGGAGGGGAGGGGCACGGGGAAGTCGAAAGTGGGAAACGAGGAGGGAGGGTGGGCATAAGCAGGCAACAACAACAACAACACCATGAATATGAGAATAAAATAGGAAAATGACTGGGAAGGAGCAAAAATAAATAAATTCCCATTAAGGGTTTAAAAAAGAGAAGCAAACACATGCCAGGTGTACATTGCCTTCTAAAAGTATTCACTACTTTCCACATTTTATGTTAGAACTATCACCTTTAATATTTTATGGATTGTCTCTGAAGTGGAAGAAAATCGAGTTTTCACATTTTTTGGCCTGTAAAAAACTGAAAAGTGTGGTGTATATTTTTATCGAGATCCTTGTACTCTGATGCCCCCAAATACAACCGTGTGCATCCTTACGCCATCAGAAAACGCCTGATTAGGTCTTGCACATGTGTATCTAGGTTTTCATAAAAGATAATATTTCCTTCACGTTGTTTACAAAGTAATATATCACTTGATCTGTTTCAGAAAAGTTTTCTTCCACACAAACTGCACAAATCCACCCCAGAGCGTTGTTTTTAAAATGCCAAAAGCATATGGGCAAGTTTAGCTAAACATGGTGCAAGGAGGTCCATTTGTGTAGTAGAGACATGTAGGTAGGTTGAACTACTTTTTAAGTTGCGAATTAGAATATAAAGTTAATGAAACATGAGACAATGTTGATTGGGAATCACGTCTAAGCAGATATGTAGAGATATTGGTGCATCATTTGTTACAAACTAATGCACAGGACCTCATTTATGGAGTCTTCTCAAGCCTAATTCAGAGATTTTATAAGTAATTGTTTCAAGTGATAATAGATTTTTTTGTGTGGATGAAAGGCCAAAACGCATAAAAATTTGTTTTCCTAGATATTTAGCTACTTTAGAGTAGACCTTAATCTCTCTCTAACTGCAGCTGTTGTGTGCAGCAGAGGTTTGTTAGAGAACATGAGTGGAAAAAAGTTTTTTTTTTTATGTATAATTTTTCTTTTTTTATGTTATTTTTGTTCTGTTCCTTAAACTTCTATTAAAATGCATTGAAGTTTGTTATTGCAATAGTTGCTTGTGGAATAATACTGCATGCACAGACATGCACACGGATCTCCTCCCGCTCCTGTGCCCGTCCTTAGGAGGTGCCAGATGGCACAGGACAAATGCTCCTGAGGGGAAACCGCGTACCGACCCCTCCCTCTCTTCACCCGTACTTTCTCACACGTTGAAGACACATGGACACAGGGGAGACGAAGAGGGGAGGGGAGCAGGGTTATCGATGATACCCATCAAACGTACTCCCAAGCCCTGCGCTGACTGACTCTCGAGATGCAGCGATATCGAGGCGTGCCTCGACAGATTAGGAGGCAGGCAGGGATCTGAATGGCCCTTTGGTTAGCCTGTGGGCCTGATGCACAGCCTCAAGGACAGTGCCCCAGATCAAACACTCACTTTGTCTGGCATTCATGGCCTGCTACCTGGAGATGCTATCTCGCCTCCGCCTGCATGGTACACAGTGACCTGCCCCCACGCCCTCAGCGCCGTGCAACAACAAGACCCGCGAGCTCTGTCCAAAAACCTCCAGATTCCCTCTCAGACAGAGACATTGACAAGTAGATGGAGGAGATACTGAGCTCTGGTATGAATGTGGGCAGAGTCACAAGACCAAAGGCTCTATCACAGCAGCTGTCTTTTTCACAACACCGCTATGGCCCTTGTCATATTTGTGAGATGGTAATTAATCGGGTAAAACGGTGTGAACTCTATAGTCGACACATCAGAAGACCACGGAGGCTTTATAGGGATCGTTTCAGTGAGACATTGTAACGTTCGCTGTTTTATGAATTCCACTGTGCTTCAAAATGCTGCCTAGAATCTGTCATTTTGTTCAAATTTTCATTTGTATTGGCTCAGCGACTTCCTTTGAAATACAGTTCAAATAAGTCACTCGAAGCCCTAAAATAAAACGAGTGCAAATAACTTGGAGATTGCAAATACAGACCGCATGTCTGTCACTTGATCTCAGCATTAAGTAACAAACATCACCGTGAACCGACCACAGCAGACAGATCAGCGATAAACTTGTGGAGAAGTTCAAAGCAGAGTTTGGTCAAAAACCTATTTTCCAGCCTTTCAACGTCTCAGAGAGCAATGTTCAACGTAGGACATGACGCATACTCTGCCCACATTTATTGTCTGAAAATTGCCTTTGGTATTGGTCTATGTAATCCCAAGACGGTATACAGGATGCTTAACCCGCATTATCAAGTCTCACTGCCTTCATGCTATCAGTGCATTTATGAAGCTGGCATGAATGTCAAACATTGTAGGCACTACAGGTCAGGACTGAGGTAACTTTTCATAATTCAGTGGGAACATTGTGACGGTGAAGAAAATATTGACAATGTAAATTCTCAAAAAGAGACATAAAAAGAGGCACAGCAGATGGAGGTGGTCTGTTAGATACATGACAGAATGAGAGTGGAGAATTATCCATCATTTCTGACATGTTCTTTTTTTTGTTCTTTTGGTGATTGCACATGAGCTGTGCTGCAGCACACTGCCCTGATGATTAATGCTATGTGCTCCAGTATTGCTTAAAAAAAATGTAACTTCATTACATGTGGTTAACAACCCCTTGTGTAACCTGGTAGTAATTATAGTCATCTACTTCTAAACCAGCAAGCCAATCTAAGCTTATTTCATTGGGTAACAGAATAAAGTTTGAAACAAAAAAAAAATGACTGCAATATTTCATTGTTTATTATACTAAGTGAGTCAAAAAGCCACTTGTTACGGAGCTCCAGGTTGCAGACCAATAAAATACCACTGAAATTGCAGATGTTACATACTCCCCTGACCGCGCTCACCTGAATCCTCTGCCGTCCGACAGCCTTTTCCGAGCTCATAAGCCGACTGGTTTTCATTGCTGGTTCTGTCTGTTGCACTGCCTCTGTTACATGTCCTCCTTTCCTGGTGTCATCCCTGTAACTCTTTCGGTTCTCTTTTTAATGCCATTTTCATTCACCACTGCCTCATCTTCAAAACATATGAACGTTTTTTCTTGTATGACTCACTCCACGATAAATCTGAACTTGGATTCAAAATAAAAGGTCACCTTTTACTTGGAAAGCTCTACTTCTGACTTCAGGAAGTGTTCTTTCTGATTTTTCTTAATATTTCCACCCTGTTCATGTCTGCCCTTTGTGTCAAACACAGCGTCATACCCTTGCAAATCTTGCGTTTTGTTTTTTCATAGTTCTTTATTACTTATTATCCCTCTTGTTTATTGCTAGTTGTTCCTCACTTTAGTCAGCTTTCATTCCTTGATGTGCAAATTGCATAGATTTGACTACGCCAATAGAAACAATACAAAGTCTGCCTAAATAGAAAATGAATATTTTTTATTAAACAAATTTTTTGAACACGCGTTTCACTTTCACTTTTTGATCTTCGAGATTTATTATGATGCTGCTGCTCTAGCAACAACGCCATGTGATTTTCACATTTAAGTCGAAAAATAAAACTAAACAAAGTGGAAGAGATAATGGTTCCCATGTGGGACTTGAACTCACATCATGTGTTAGAAGGTTCTTTGAGTAATTGGTGTCTTGTTAGAGGCTTTATAACTTTCCCCAGTTTGTCTTTGTAATAATGACAACAGTGGCCTAGTTTATTAAGCCATACAAGACTCGCGCTTGGTCAGAGAGAGCCAACAGTTTGCAGAAATTATATATATATATATATATACACACACACAAGGATACAACTTTTATTCCACAGTATATCCAACTAATCATTGATTTTGAAGGCTCAAGTCTGGTTTTTAAATGCTGTTTTTTTTTTTTTTTTTTTTTTTTTTTGGAACAATAATTTTAAGTAAAATTTCAGCATGGCTTACAGTGCTAACACAAAACATCTGTAATTGTGAAACAAAGAATAAGTGAACTGCGTTTTGCTGCAATTACGGCTATTGTACAAAAGTTTGATGTTTAAAATTTTATGTGGTAGATTTACACACATGGCTTTAAATTAGATCTAAATGATCTTTTTATATTTTTGTAAAAACTGATTTACCTTTACTTTTATGCCATTCTGTTTTGTGTTTTCTATCGAGAAGTTTTACTGGTGAAGCACTCAGGGGAGTACTTTTTGAAAATCCCCACTGTACTCACTACTCACCATATTGTGCCTACTCCTTTAAAATATGGTATAATATAGAAACTGTTTAAATCCAATTTCAACATGTTAATATTTATCACAATGTAAATGTAAAGTCTTATTTCTTCTCTTTTTAAACACTTTCTGGGCAGCAGAAATGATTGATCTTTGCTTTCCATGTGATTTGAATGAGTGTTTACTGAGTGCATGCGTGTCTTCTACGGACAAATGTTTTTGCCCAATTGTCTTTGTACAACCATAGATGGCACTGTGTGATCGGTCGGAGAGCATCTCTGAACAGCATCTTTGAAGCCTCGACACAAATCCTTGTTGGAATCCTTGTCTTTACTTTGATTAGACCGTTCTGTGCTCTAAGATTCGTCATAAATGTATCCCTGACCTGTCTGCTTTGTTTTTTTTTTATCTGTATGATGCTGGTTGCTCACTTCTGGTCTCCAGCAGACCAGCCAGGGCTTCACGTAACGGCTAATGGAGATTCAATTAGGTAGGCTACATGTCTACTATATCTAAGTGACTTCTCAAGTTAATTGGCTGTACTGCATTTTATTTAGGGGCATCAGAGTAAAGAAGATGAATACAAATGCACACCACAGGGTTTATTTTATTTATTTATTTATTTATTAATTTATTTATTTATTTATTTATTTATTTATTTATTTATTTATTTATTTATTTTGGTCTTTTGCCACAAAAAGTCCCAATTAGATCTAATTAATGTTGTGCTTAAACTGGGAAAATGTTCAGAGCACATCAGAAGGGGAACGTGTGAACTCTGATGAAGTGATTTGGACAATGTTTTTACTCACTGAAATACATGAACTTAATTATTGACCTTCAGTTTTTCTCTCGTATTCAAATGACTCTTTTGCCACTTAATTCAAAATGAGTGCAGCATTTTCCTTTGAGCCACTGAATTTTGGTCATAATTAAATCCAAAATACCTCGGTTTTTGTGATGCCTGAAGAGTGACCTATTTGGTTTTGTCTCTCGTCTCTATCAGTGGGTTGGCTTGGAAGGGAACAGAGGAAAAAAAAAAAAAAAAAAAACCTGCACTCGGAGGACAGGCCAAGCCGTCCCAATGGGCTCCACCACTTATCACCAGTCTTCCGAGATTCCTCCAAGATTCAGCCCCTCATGAATAATCTCACCCACAGGCACAAAGGAGCTCTGGAAGGAGGGGGAAGCGACAGATTATTTAGAAAGACGCAGGGAGGGTTGAAGATAGTTTGGGGGAGAATACGGAGGAAAAAAAAACAGGGCAGACAAGAGGGAGAAAGAGAGAAGGAGGCAGGATGGAGAGAAGAAAGGAAGAGGGAAGAAGGAGGGCACGAGGGGATGAAGGATAAAGAGAAAGTGAGGAAATCTTTTGATGTGTTTCCCTCCGCAGAGAGGGGCATCAGGCTGGGATGCTGGATCCAAAGCTTGAAGGGACTGACTGGTTTATTAAACGCTCCCGCCGCCCCCATGCCTTCCAGCGTGATGGGATTAATGCTGGCATAACCCTTTACTTAATTCATTACAGAGGGACGCTGGCTAATTTGATTTGATATTATTTTAATAAAGTTCTGTGATGATTTGGAAGATTGTTTCAGGCTATCAGAAATAATTTTCCAGTTATTACGGCCATTCAGGCAAGTCCTTTGATAGCGGCGGCCGGGCCTCTGTGTGTGCAGAATACATTAGCCGTAAGTGCGAGTTCTTCAGCTTACAAAAGGCGTCTGAAGAAATACTAATAATTACGCCACTGTGGATTGCTGAGTGTTGTAAAAGGACGCTCGGATGTGCCGCGGACGGGCAAACATGACGGAGAGGAGAGCATAGAAGAAGAGGAGCAATATTTTCATATGTGTTGAGCTTACACATGTCACTATTGTTAAATCTCAGAGGGATACATGGTTGGCTTTCAGAGGAGAACCAGTGCTTTGTGTTATTCATGTGATTATTGGAGGGTCTTCAGCTACCGTGGGTGTCTCAGGACAAATTAGATGACTTTTTTTTCCCCCCTTTCTTTTCTTTTTCATTCAACTTCTCGGCAATAATCAGAGAAAAGAATTACAGTAACGTTGAGTGTCGTTATCCAATAAAATGTAGGACAAAAGCACATGTTTCTGATGCATTTGACAAATTTATTTTCCGTTTTGTGCGTCTATTTTGTAGTATAATTAAGTTCCAGTCCCATCTCGGTAATATAGCGGTCCCTCAGTGTTTGAATAATCCTGTTTTCCGCCACGTCTTTTGTCCACCTCTCGTCAGCAGCCGCTGCCAGTTGTATATAATCCCTCCACTGTCTCTTCTCCTATTTACATATTCCTGGAGATAATTGCAGACACAGTGGATGCTTCGCTTTGCGCTCCCCTCCTGAAATGTGCAAGTTTTGGACAAGAAGGTAAAGAAGTGGAGACGGAGAGTTTTGGGGAGGGAGCCGAAACTGTATGGCGGTGACAGTGTTTTTGTTTTTCTTCTTTCCCCTTATTTCTTCCTTAAAACCCACCCAAATGACACACATTTCCCTCTGAAAAGATAAGCTCTCAGTCAAAGGCCGCAGGAGATGTCTGGGACCCTGTGAAAGAAGTGGGGGAATTACCTACCAGGGGTCTGGCATGAAGGGAGGTGGGGCTCGGGGAGTGAGGATGCAGAAAGAGGTGGGGGTTACCCTCATTCATTAGTTCGTCTGGGGTCCAAGGCGGGGTCACACAATGTGTCGGTTGTTCTCCAGACCCCCGGACCCAAAGAGACACGTTTAATGGCCGCCGTTTCCTCTCCAGACGGGGGGAGAAAGAATGGGAGGGGCATGGAGGTTGGGGATGGTGGGGGGCGAAGGTGGCAGAGGGGAATGGACTTTAAAAGAGAAGAAAGAGGTGAAGGAATAATGAGAACACTGAAAACGCTTCGGAAGGAGAAAACAAGGGTGGGGGAGGTTCAGGTGGACGCGAGTAGGACGTGATTCTGAACCGAGTGGGTTCTCACATGGGACGCGTTAGTACCTGCCCTGGCAGTGCATTCCATCTCTGGATACATCAGACTGCTGTTTTCTTTTTTTCTCAAGCTGAAAGCTTCTCAGGTCACAATTAGGAACAATTACAGGAGTTAAAGTTCATGGTCGTCATGGGAAAGAGGAATCACAAAAATGTGAAATTTCTCTCAGATGCAAAATGTTTTATTAGTTTTTTTTGTTTTTTTTTAAAGAAACACTCTATGCAGTGCAACATGTTCAATCTTCCAAATGTTTAATTTGTCATCTCTGCTGTATTTGCGCGCATTTAGGACCCACTGACTGCTTTGCAGATGACGCAAATCAGCCGGGTCTTCAAACCATGACCTGAACTGCAGAGGTTTACAGCTGAGTCGGAAGCTGTGGGAAACTTCAGGGCTGGGGATCAACATCTGCTGACACCAGGGCAGAAGATTTCAGCTGTGTTGTTCGTAAGCAATGGTAGGATTTAGCGATAGATGGAGTCGCTGCTTCTTCACATTGAAAGGAACAAGCTGAGGTGGTTTTGGACATTTCCATTTGTGGCATGTCCCACTTGGAGGGCAGTAGGGGCAGACCTAGATTATGCCTGGGGAAGCATCACCAAAGCAAAGGGATGTCTGGGTTTCCGTCTCAGATCTCTCACACTCACCATAAAATCTCAAACGGAAGGCAAATTTAAAAATTTACCAACTTGGAATGGATCCTAGCTTAACTTATAGAGACATGACATAGAGGCGGCCATAAATAAACACTCTTTTTAATTACCGAGTTCAAAAAGGTCGTACCAGAAATGATGACTTACGGCTTCTCAGCACATTTGAAAATGAAATGCAAATCGCGTGTATTTTCGTTCCGTGTGCGTGCCTCTTTAACCAGACTCTCTGATAATGTCAAGATGTCAAAGGTGCTAGTAGCTGCTTCTTTTTTTTTTTCTTTTTCTTTTTAAGTTCATTATATCCTCTAAGATCCGCTGCTCCTGGTTCGGTAGCGTGGCCCCGGGCAGAAATCAATGTCCACAAAAAAAAAAAAAAAAGGTTTTCTGATACCACAGCAAGTAATCAAGGTTAGAGAAAAGGGCACACATTAACACAATTCCATTGGAAATATGCAGAGTTCACATGCCTATGTGCCGAGATGAAATCAAGGACCCACCCAAAATGTCAAGTGTAAATGCATGCAGATCTGAGAAAATGGGGCAGAGCGTTTCCTATTGACGCTGTAGCTGGAATGCTCAGTGAGGCGATAAGAGTGTCTATGAATTATCAGTTAGTATGCAAATAAAAAAAGTGATTCACATGTTGCAACCTGCAGGACAAAAACCTTATATGTTTTATTTCTGCTTAAGCTGAAAAGCCTGGAATCATTCTCAAACCTACAGGAAGATAGTATCATTAAAATCAGTTGAATTACACACTTTAAGTAAATCGTTGTGTAATAACCAATAATTTTATGCATATATATATATATATATATATATATATATATATATATATATAAGTCTTTTTTTTTTGGATTATTTCTAATGGCCTTTAAGAGGGAATTAAAAGATATTGAATTAAGTACCTGGGTATCCCTTACTACATTCATCTCCAGAGGTTTCCTTTTAGTCCCCAGAGTGAAAGGTAGTAATTTGTCACTTTACGCCGGCTCCAATTAGATTAATTGCATTAGACAGGCTAGTTTAGTGAAACCCTCCTCTGGAGCTCAGAGACTTGGGTTTTCTGTCTTCTTTTTTTCTCCTCCGTCTGCCCTTAATATGCTGTTTCTATCCCCTCAGGGCATAGCTGTGATCTTGAAAGATTTTGTGATCTGCTGTTGATTTATACGTTGTAAATAAAAAAAAATAAAAAAAACGTGAGCAGAAAATTACTTAAAGAAAATCTGCTCGTTTCTGAGCAGTAAAAATAGTTTTCCGAGCATACAGAAAACGGATTATATGCTGGCAAGACAAAAACAAAAAACAAAAAAAAACAAACAAACCTCAAAAGCCTGACAACTACCTGACCTGCCTGCATTCTTGTTTTATCTTTGCAGAGGTTACATAAGGACTTGGCCTGTCAAATCTGTTGTGTCTGCACCTTCCCCTTTGAAATTTTTAGTGGACAAAAACATGTGCTGATGCTGCCGGAGTCTCAGTCCGGACTCGTCTTCACTCTGACAAGAGACGGAAGATCAGGGGTCATGTCGGCCCCAGATTATTGGACGATTTTACATTTATAAACCTGTGCTGGCTCTAATTTAACTGCACCTTCAGGGACTTTAAAGTGCGGCTGGAATGAGAGAAACAGATGTGAGGCCCTTTTAATGAGGGAACGGCAGCAGTGGATGCAGCGACAAGGCCAGACAGGCTCATTTACGCACCTTATTTCTCTCTTTCTTCCTGCTCTGTTTCCTTTTTTCCTTCCTGTCTACCACTTCCCCTCTGCTTCTCCTCTCTTCCCCTTGCCAGTCGCCTCTCCTCCTGCGTCTCCTCCCCCGTGTCCTGTTCGCTGGCAGAGCTTTGCGAGACTGAGCCGGGTTTCATGTCATGAACTGCGAAGTGTGCTCCCTGCCAAACAGCTCAACATCCTGGGATACACGCCTGGCATTGACTCGCTGGCCTCAGCCAAACCCCTCCGTAGATTGCGCTCCGGTCAGCTGGCACTGATGCCGGTTAATTGTTGGATACTGTGCATGGCAAAATCGGAAGCATTGCAGTGATTTGAACTTTGCAGATCGGCGCGTCACCAGAGGGTTGGGGGGAATGGATGGCGATTTTGTGTCATGCTGCTCTTGCTGCAGATTTCTTAAAAGGATAAATGTTTTCCTAGATGTAATTAAAGGATAAAACATATGTGACGTAAACTCAACACAGAATAAGAACCTTGTCTGCTTTTTGATTTGCTGTTTAGGTTTAAACGACTAGATATGTGCTGTCATTTCAAAGCTTATGTATCACCTGATGACTGTTCCCAACAAAACTGACCAGTGGGGGGGTTTTCACGCCCGACAGTCCGGAAGACCCGATCCGATTGGGGACCAAAGTGGCATTGCTCCCTCTCTTGTGGTAGCGCAGCAACTAGAACCGCTGACGGAAACAACACAAAAACCTCAGAAGAAGACATGAGTACAACGTCCTTCTTCACAAAATGAAAAAAATGGAGTGGCTCCAGATTTTAGTGGTTGTAGGATTTGTCTTTTGTTGTTGGTGAAAGAGCACAAGCCATTTCTTCTTGCGCTATACTTTCGCGTTAGATATGTTTTTGTTTTTTTTTTAATCCAGAATACCCTGAGCTTTAGTTTACAGTCTCTGGTGCACTTTACATTCACAAACCACACCAGAGTTGACTTTAACTTCATTTTCTTAATGAAAATGTCAGCATCTTCAACTCTTCTACTTCCAGCCTGTCTTTCAGACAGTGCCTCTCTGTCTTTGAGTCATATATTAATGAAGCCATTTGATGTTTTGAGAAAAATCCCTAATGAACTGAAATTGAAGGAGTTTAAGGTTTACTAAAGAACATAAAGTTAAGAATTAGCATCCTTTTTAGAACCAAAAATGCAGTTACATCACTTGTTCATAACACTAATGAAGTCCAGGAAACCAGAAAAGGCTGAATTAAGAAGAAGCTTCCTGTTTTGAGCTTTTATTTTTTATGTTATGGGGTCATTATGTTCTTTGAGTGCTAAATAACAGGCTCATAATCTTTCTGACTCCCACCATATTAGCTTAATGCATTAATATACAGCACCGATACAGGAAAATACACTTGTTATACACTGGCATGATGTTGGGGTGGGAGGGAGCAATCAGCGCTCTATCAACAGTCCAGTTCTATACGGCTCGGATCAGGAGCCATCACTTGCTTGCTGGCTTTGCAGTCTCGCTGCCAGACAAGCCTGTTAATTGGCCAACAAGATCAGAGGCGATATTACAAGTCAATTAAAGCGATCTGGACAGATTGCCAAGTGATGAGCTCCACTGCGTAATTGAGAGTGTGAAGTGTTTGTCAGCTCTCTCTCTTTTTGTTTATACATCCGCTCCTCTGGGTGCCTCCGAACGAGAGACAAGGCTGCGAACGACCGAAACCAGTTTGCACATTAGTGACTGGAGTCGTTACACGAGACTCCTTCATCTTTGCCCTCGGAGCCGGAGGTTGTGGATTAGCGGCAGGCGAGTTGCTGCACTGGGTGCACATCAATGAAGGAAACTCAAACAAGAGCAGATGTTTAGTAATGGGCTCCGTTTCTGTCAAATTGAAGACTTGTGATCAGATGTGTACTTAATGTCTGCTCCCTCTGATTTTTTATTTTTTTTTAGCTTCTGTATCTGCATGGGCATGCAGCTGTGTAGTTCTGGTTGCGTGTGTGAGAGGTAGAGAGAGAAAGAGAGAGAAGCAGAGAGAGAGAGACTGATCCGTACGACAGCTACTTTAATTTGTTCAGGGAATATTATTGTACCGGTGCAGTCCATTGGGTAGCACCTGCATGCCAAGTTTGCTTAATCATGCAAAAAGAACAGAAAAATGCATTACAGATGTCAGACCGTGCCCCAGCAGAGACAGAGATTTGACAAACACCTTGAACCCTGAGAGAACAGCGGTGCAGAAATTCATTTCGGGTGCATTAAGGTAGATCTGACCTGTCATCATATTACGACTTCTGCTCCAATTTTTTTCTGCACTACCCATGCACAAAATAATTAATCATGATCGCTTCATTATTTTATAGTTTTATCCACAGGAACACCTATATTGCATCCCGTTGGATGCATTGTTCAAATAAAACATTATTCAAATAAAAATGTATATTTCACAATATTCTAGTAAAGACGTATTGTTTCGTATTAATTTATTCCACAACACATATAAGCCAGTATTATTATAAAACGTGTGAAAATGACTCTTTTTCTCTCTCTCTCTTCAACGCAGCCACAGATTTTTTTTTTTTTTTTTTTTTTCCCCCAGACATTTTCCCTGTGAAAATAAATTGGATGAAACATTAAACAGACCCATGACAGTTACTGTGTCAGAGTGTAATGTACAACTGAATCTGGTTTGTTGTCCAGATAATTTAGGGAGGCAGGCTAACTTAAAAAAAAAAAAAAAGTTTACCATCATTGATCAGGAATGCATAGGTATGAACGTTTAGTAAAAATATAAAATGGTTATCAACATCATTATGTTTTTGTTAAAACAGGGTTGAAATTATAATTAAGTTGCATTGAACTAACACTGTTGTTTATTTGATTGATGTTGTTGCTGCCTTGAGAAAATGTAAAATTATAATAATTGTAACATAATAACTTCTAGATTTTCAACTGTCATTATGACATCTGTAAATTCAGTGATTGTGATGACATTTTCATTCAGTCCTTTGGAAATTTTTACAGTCTGGTTATTAATGAGGTTAACCAATTTGACATCTGCCTTTCCTTAAATAACACACAATGCACACAGCCTATGCTCAGTTCGAAGAGCACTGGAAATATTTTTAATGCTCTTCTTTGTAGAATTGAAGGAAGATGCGTCTCAGCTCATCAGTGGCAGTAATGATTTAAAACTGAGACTTATGGGTTTTTTTTTTTTTTTTTTTAAGTCTTATTTTTATAGTTTTTCATCTAAGATCCAGCTGCATTTATCACTTGTTGCTCTTCGGAGGATTGCTCTCCAAATGTAATTCCCAGTAGCTTTCACATTTTCATTTGTTTTCTTGGCTCAATACATTTTAATCAAACAACGGTTCATTACCAAATATCTGCAAAACTTTAACAGGTGGAAGTTCAGACTTTTACTTTTACATATATGTAAAATGTTACTTCCAGTCATTCACACATAATTATATTGTTCCACTTAATGATGATGTAGTAAATGTGTTAAAAACTCAGCTTGAGATAACGTTTGGTCCAGATTCTCTAAAACAAAAACTTTAATTCCTCCAGGATTTATTAACTCCTTCACTGTACATCAGCATTTTTAGGTTAGTTTTTTATTCCTATTTTTGATGTTCCAGGACCGCAGCTCTTGTTCTCTTGCACTGACAAAAAAAAAAAAAAAAGTATGAAGAAGTCTTACCCAGGAGCTTGTGTTGTGTTTTGTGTGGGACCTCTATTTGTAGGTTTAAGTTATTGTTCAGCACATGTTCCTATTCATTTCAGTTGTTGATTTGTGGGGTAAAGCAGCATGATGGATTTGGTGGACAGTTTGGACATAAAAATGACAATAATTGACACTAAAGTCTGGGGTGGGGTGTGTCACCCTGGTAACTGGGACAATGGAGGCTTTTTCCTTTCCCCGCATTAGGTACCGGGGTGTTATAAGGTCATTCTCATTTCACTACTTTTTGTCTGACCAGACATTGTCTGCTGTTCATATGAGAAAATGCTCCAAAAGATGGTGAGAACAAAACAAAACAAACAAAAAAAAAACAACGTAGGATACAAAGAGCTACTTTAATATTTTTACTTACAGTACCTTGTGACCATATTAAAACCCCTTGAACTTTTCCCATTTGGCAACAACCAAAAACCAAAAAAAATGTACACATTAAACCAACACAAAGTGCATTACGAAGTGGAAAGAAAAGTATCCATTCATCCATTGTCTCTATGCTTGTCCTTATAGGGTAGCAGGGTTCTTGTACCCATCTCCTATGGCCATTAGATGAGAGGCGGGGTTCATGCTGAACAGGTCATAAGGTCATCATTGGCCAAACAGAAACATATAGGACAAACAGTATGTGTACAATAACGCGCTCTCTTCTAATTGCAATTTAGAGACCCCCAATTAACCTACCATGCATGTCTTTGGTCTTAAGCAGGAAGTCGGAATATCTCAAAAGTCTGGCAAAGGAGAACAAGCTAGCTCTATGCAGAAATACCCATAACAACTCTGCCACTCTGGACCCAGATGGTACATGTGTTTTTAATTTTTCTAAACTCGTGAAGAAGCTGTCGTCTAGCGTGATAATTCATAAATCTGAAATGGACTAGTCTCAGTTTTGCAGTTGCCATGGGATCAGCACTTGTCTGACCACATTGTGTCAAAGTAAAGTTTGGCGCAGAGGGAATTATGGTGTGGAGCACATTTGGGATGAAATAGAGCACAGACTGATAGCCAAGCCTTCTTGTCCAACATCAGTGTCTGACCTTGCAAATGCGTTTCTGGAAGAAATGTTTAAATTCCCACAACATCAGCAAACTCCTTAGCCTCTTAGAAAGCCTTCCCAAAGGAGTTGAAGTTGTTAAATCAAAACCTGTGGATTAATAACGGGATGTGACCTAAATTCAGATGAGAGAATGATACAATGTAGCTTTGATCCTTTGGATCGTCTCTTTTTCTACTTATTTCCAACTGACCACTTTCTGGCGTCTTTCTCAGCCTCTCTCACATCACATCATAACACCACTGCAGCCTCTTAAATTCAAGTCCTGAGAATGTTCTATTTTGTCAGATTTTTATTAATTAATGGGGTGGTGATGCATGTTTTGAGTGTGACACACTTTTTTTTTCTTTGCCCTGAAGCCTCATACGGCATTTCTAATAGAAGCTAATGCAGGACTCTGCCACTTCTGCTTGTTCTAAAGAGGGGGAGACTGACATTTAGAAGCCGACAGCGGAGCAAAGGAGCAAAACATGAAAGTTTCATTTTTAAAAAGGAAAACACCAGCTACGGTTTCTGTTACAAGCAGGCCGCACATATTCCCAAACCACACAAGCTTCAGACGCAACGACCGTTTTCAGTTTTGCCCATCAATCTCAAAAGGCCTGCAAGGTGCATCCTTGTCGCTTTTAAGCACACTTCTCTTTAAATGGGCCATAATTTTAAAGGGAGTTGACACCAACTTCCCTTTACAAAAACACAGTTACAACTTTCACAACCTTTTTTTTTTTTTTTTTTTTTTTACGAGCTTTGTTGACAACTCTCCCCGCAACGCCGAGCACCAGCAACTCAATGGTCGAATTGTCCTCCGTCCCTCTGTTTCCCTCTGCTATACTGCTGATGATGTTCTGGAGCTACTTGGGGAGTGAGAGACCTCACACTATGGGGACTTGTAAAACCACTGTCATCTTGATGGGGGAACTCAAAAGTGTGTGAGCTCACACACATATGTGTGCGAGTGCCCGGCTTTGAATGTGTGTATGAGCACACTGCAGAGACCAGTAAAATGCTGTCTGAATGAAGTCCCAGAGCAGCAGTGGTGAGTAGTGTTTGATGGCCATGTGATTTGTTTGTTCAGCCCCAATGGCCTTTTCTCCAGGCTGAGAGGGGGATGGGGGGGGCCAGAACGGCAGGGGGAAAGAGAGAGGGAGAGAGAGAGAGAAACCAGGAGTTAGGAAGGGAGGGTTTGCTGATCGCTTCGCACCTTCTTCCCTTCTAGCCCCACCAATGAGCCATTTAATCCTCCTTCCTACAGCTAAATCAACACCTCTCACACACCCTCCGCTGGCCCGGACCACCACAGCTTACAGTCTGCCGTGTGTTCGACCATTTAGCTTTAATCTGTCGGCAGCTCGTTTCTACCTGTCTCCAAATTATTACCACATTAAGCCTTAATAATATCTAACGTAAACTTAATGCGAGGTTTCATTAGCGCTGGTGTACAGAGCCGTGAAAATGATTTTTACTCCTTTATTTCCCATATTACAGACACAGGCTTAAGCATAGTTTGGATTTTATGTGATGGTTAAGCAACCGTTTGTGTATAATTATGAAAATTATAAAGATGAATAGGTTGAAGTGCTGAATGCGTATGTTTTCAGTTACCAACCTTTTTAGGTTAAATTTCTTTGACAAACAGCTCAATTTGTGATGATTTTTTTTTTAACTTTCGGTTTGATTATTTTGGGGTGTCCCATCTTTTGCTTCGTTTTTATTTCTGTGTTCTTGATCACTATTGCTATTTTCTTCCTCTGTGTACACTTGTTTTCCATCTGATCATTTACTCTCCTCTGTTGCATCCAGTAGTCAAGTCCCCAGAATTTATTCTTTATACTGGTTTTATAATTTATACTTTATACTTTAGTCACATGATGTCAGATCCTCCTGTTGCCCTCACACTGGTTTTCTGCTCATCAAATTATAATTTCTTCTGCTGTGTATTTCTGAATTACTTTACATCATGACACAAACTTGAAGGGAAAATGTCATAACTACTAATTAGTCTTGCTAAAAATTCTCAGTGGAATTTAGGTCTGGACTTTGACTGGGCCATTCCAGCACCTATTTTGATGTAGGTGGGGTTTTTTTTGTTGTTGTTGTTTGTAGCTCTGTGTTTTGTGTTTAGGTTTGTCGATCTGCGGGAAGGTGAATTTCTGGAACAGCTTAAGACGTTTTGGCCATGGATTGGCCTGTTTTACCTGCAGCTCTGGTCTCATTGACTCTGATTTATACTGAGATTAAATTATCCGCATGGGAACTGCTACAAATCTTCTCACATCAAAATCCAATTGGTTGCCATGGATTTTATTAAGGGAATATCAGAGTAACTGGAACTGAAATCAAGTTTAAGGTAGATATTTATTGGTAAAAGTTTTGAAAACCATCTATTATTTTCCCTCCACTTCACATTTATGCTCTACTCGGTGTTAGTAAAAAACTTTGAAGTTTGTAACATGACAAAATGTGTAGGCACCGCATCCGTGTTATTCTCTTTGTCGTGTCCAGAGCTAGAAGCTCTGGCTCACATCATCTCAACGCTCAAAGGTGGAGGGAAACGTGGGAGACGAAAGAAGGATGGAGAAGCTTTACAGGATGGAGTGTTTGAGTGAGATGTGGTTACATTGAAAGACTAAAAGCTTCAGTAGGAAGCAGGGAAGGCCTTTGAAGGGAACTGTAGCTCGTGAAGGGAGGTATCGTTAGCCCGGTGTGATAATTGTGTCCCAGGGGTGAGATCCTTGGACCAGGTTGAGATCAGAGAGTGAGGAAGATTGCTGCCAAAGAACAGGGAGAAAGAAAAAGATTAGTCAGAAATAAGGACCACAAGAAAAGTTAAATTATTACAAGCAGCTTTACTCAAACATCTCTGCATTCTCAGGAAGAGCTGAAGCAGGATCAATTAGCTGGCAGATCACATTTGAAAGTCCATGTTAGTTTATCTGAGGTTTTTTTCAGCATCTTCTTGTTTGCTGGTCAATCTCATTCTAACTTATTACAATGTTTCAGAAAAAACACAGCCACTTTTTCCCCAAAACACATGTATATTTTCTATTCTGATCAGCCTAAACATGCGTTGGAGGTTTTTTGAAAGTGTCTGAAGTTTATAGGCAAATCTGGCAACATACAGGCTAATTTTTATGAAGGCACAACTTTGAGAAGTCAGACCACTTAAAATTCACAAGCATACAAGTAGATGTGAAATATGTGAATAATATATTACCACATTTACAAATGTGACAGTCAGTAAAATATTTTCATTGTAGTTCAAAACATGGTTTACCTAACTAAGAGAGACATCTTAAAAATGCTGACCTTTAAGAGAGCTGTTTAGTTCAAAACCCTTGTCTTTACCTTTTAGTTAGGTAAGCCACATTTTGGACTACAAGTAAAATATTTTAATGATTTACATATGTGAAAGCATGCTTTCTGCTTTTGACCAGATTAGAGGCTTTAAACATTTAAAAGAAAAGTTCAGCAAAGAGGAATGTTTGTTTGCATAATCTGGCTTTCCTTATTAAGCCCATTCAAACTACCTGAGTAAATGTTTGCTATTTAAGCTTCATTGTGGTGTAATTAGGATCTCGAAACCTTGTAAAATTGCATAAGCATATGCAAATGGATGTTTATTGTTTTTCCACGGCTTCCCGTCCTTTGAAAATTGAATGAACGCTGCACAAACGTTTTCCTGTGCAACTGCCTTTTCCTTGTTCATCTTTTAAAAATGCTGTTGCTATCCTAATTTATTGCTTTGTTTACACCAATGCATCTAAAGTGTTTCTCAAATACATATTACTTTCCTAAAGGCTGCATGATGATACGGTTGTTAGCATTGTTGCGTCTCAACAAAAATGTCCTGGGCTGTAATCCCTTTCCGAGTCCGTGTCCATGTTCTCCGGTGCATGTGTGGGTTCTCTCTGGGTGCTCCGATTTCTCGCCACAGGCAAGAAACAGTCAGTTTACTTGGTTTTTCTAAATCGTCCTTTATTGTGTGCTTGCATGATTATTTGTCCACAAAGCTGTTAACAACATTCCAGTGGCATTGTCTCTGCAGTGCTGTTCCACACTGGTCCCTCTCATGTACTGTAATGTGGTGTTAAGAGAGTGACCTGCGGTCATTTTATGCCTCTCCTTCTAGCTCATTTGAAGAAAACCCAGTTTGATATATTCTGTTGTGAAAATGCATTTTTCTACTTGCATGGATCATAAAATAAAAAGAGAACATCCTTCAACCGCAGTTCACGTTACTGATGTTACCAGACAGTCACGGCTGAGTAAATGGGACTGACAGAAAAAAGAAAAAAGAAAAAAATAGGCAAACAGTTGATCCATTTTCTATACTTAGGTTGTCCTCTCCAGGGTCGCAGGGGTTGAAGTAAGCCTTCATCAGGCAAGCTGCAGGGTTCACACAGGACAGGTCGCTAGTTCATCACAAGGCTGACGCAGGGACACATGAGACAAACAACCATGCTTGTTTTTGGACTGTGAGTACCCTGTAAAAAAAACACACATGCTCAGAGGGAACATACAAACTCCACACGGAAATAGCTCCCAGCTGAGATTCGAACCTTCGAAGCTGGGCAAGATTTTTAATAGTTTTTTTCCACACGTAAATTACAACAGTCACAAGCATATCAACAGCTGTTGATAGCTTTTTGAGTAAGAGTTACCAATGAATACTTGTTCACAAGATCTGTGTCTTATAGCGTGGGTGATGCAAAGGAGCAAAACTCTGCTCTTCAACAAATGAAAAGTCCAGGCAGGAAAAAACAAATTTGATAGTAAAGTCACTTTTCTGCACTGAGCAATCAATGGCTGCATGGTTGTTTCTTTTTTTTTATAAAGTTTTCTTGAGGAAGATGTCCATAAAGTTAAAATGTGGACAAACAAATGATGGAACAATGTTATGTTAATGTGAAAAGACAAAAGACACTCCTACGCTGTTGAACAGAAAAGTGGCAAAGAGTTTTTGAAGGTAAAGTTTATCAACCTTTGTTAGATGAGTGGAATCATGACGTTCGAGTTCACGTCATATGTGTTTAAAATACGAAGATTTTAGACGTTAAACTAAATGATGGAACATTGTTTAAAATGTCCAATATTATGTTTCAGCTCTCTGCTTTCTCTGCCTTAAAACCAGCTGAGTCACCGACTGATTTTTCCCTGACACTAAAATCTAACTACATGCGTTTGTTTTGTTTATGTGGTTTCAAAACATAAATTACATGGAATAAGAAATCGACATAAATCTCGGACTAATATGTTATGAAATAATCAATCAATCAATCTATTTACATGTCCATTGGGATCAGGTTAAATACAGAATGATCTGGGAAGAAAACTTCTTGGAGGCTGCTGGAGGAGTTGATAAAAAGATTTCTTCTGACTCATTAAATTATTTTTGAAATGGAAAACCCTAATCTTGACCCTTCAACATAAGGTGTGCATTTTATAACAATGTTTTTCTTTTTATTTAATTACAACTAATAGTCAGCAACTTGTACTCAAAAACAGACTTGCACCAAATTGTTAAATTTAGTTCAATTTAACTCCTCAACAAAGAGTTACTCATATCCAGTTTTTGTTGCTACAAATAAACAAAAAAAAAAATCCAGCATGAAAATAAAACTAATCAATCCAAAAACAAACACACAGCGAGAGCAG
Organism: Poecilia latipinna; assembly: GCF_001443285.1. Taxonomy (NCBI): domain Eukaryota; kingdom Metazoa; phylum Chordata; class Actinopteri; order Cyprinodontiformes; family Poeciliidae; genus Poecilia; species Poecilia latipinna. The sequence continues at coordinate 349,859 of NW_015112771.1, read as the reverse complement.
CAATGGAATGGTTTAGAACAAAAAAAACAAAAAGCACATCTATATGTTCAAATGGTCCAGCAAAAGTGCAGATCTAAGTCCAATTGAGAATCTGTGTCAAGGGGTTGGAAAATGTTGAAACATCCAATTTGACTGAGTGAGCTGTAATTTTTGTGTACCATTAAACCCCTAGTGGAGACACAAATACACTTTGAAGGGTGCAGTTGAAAGCATTCTTCAGATCCAAAAAGTAAACGTAGGCTAGAGGATCAAACTCACGATCCTTTCAGTAAGAATATAAATTTGCCAGCTCATTGGTGAAGACACCAGTTTCAGTAACCTGATGCCATAGTGGATATGACTCAACTTAATTGAATCAAAACCAGTTTGTTGACCTTTTATTGAAGTTTTTACTAAAGTTTACGAAGATAACATAAAAAAAAAAAAACACAAAAAAAAACAACCTCCTGCTAAACCACAGAGGAGCCGACTTAGTTTAGACGCGGCACAAAAAACTGGGCAAAATTAGTAGCTTAGCTTCACTTTCATCATAACATGTGATGCACAGTGGTGAACACACGTGGCTGTTCTTGTGCACACTTAGCGCGCCACAATCAGCTGAAGAACACCAAAGCCGTTTTTTTGCTACTCGGGGCGCAAAGGGGCTCGTAGCTCCGTTCCCTGCTGAGCGACCGACGTAGCTCCGATGGAAAGCGCCTCTTTATCTCCCTCTCCCAGGACGACCAGGTTTGTTTCCCACAAGTCCAGCAACACATAGGCCCACATCCCTGCATGGTTTTATGCACCCACACCACCCAGGGAGCAAACGAGACCGCTCACAGGCATGTGCTGATGCTGACATGAAAAAATGTACGCAGGGCGGGGGGGCGGGCAGGCGGCACATCCAGGCACGCACATGCGCAGCGGCTCCCCGCTCCTATCTGGTAGCAGCAAGCGAGTGAGGGGAAACATGAGCGCCGGCAGTCCGAGTGCTTTGGTGTCGACTGACAGATATAATTACAGGAGCGGTCTCTAACCCCCACTCCTCCCCACCTCGCCATTTCTCCCTCCATTCTTTCCCTCCTTTTTCCTCCTGCTACCCTTATGCCCCCCTCCCCCTTTCTCCGCTCACCCCCTCCCCCCCCACACCAACTCTTACCCCCTCAGCTCTAACCATTATTTATTTTAGCAGCTCCAGCCCGCTTCAGAGGGCTCAGCAGCACTCACAGGGCCCCTGCCAAAAAGTGGCTTTCTGACTGAAAGCTTTCCAAACAAGCTCCGCTGGTCCATTTGGCCGAGCTCCAGCACTGTGCGGTCTCCCTACTACCGCTCCCTCTCTCTAAGAAAAGAGGGACAGAGGGAGTCTGGTTTGCATTAGCGTCAGTGCGTGCGTGTCTGTGCGTGGGGCTACATATGCTCCCATACTTCTAGGTGCGTGCGCTTGTGTGTGTGTGTGTGTGTGTGTTTCTGGCGATTTGACCCAGACCCAGAGTGATGGTCTCTGGAACCTGAAGCCACACTGTGCTGTATAAACAATGAGCAGTGTATTTACACAGAGCCAAGAGAGCAGGAGACTGCGGCTCCTCCGGTGCATCGCCGCAAAGCACCGGTCTCTGAGACTACGCAGACAACCTGTTTATGGCGTGTGTGTGTGTGTGTGTGTGTGTGTGTGCGTGTGCGTGTGTGTATGTGTGTTTTAGCATTTCTCACCTTGTAAGGCCCAATTTTACAACAAATTCTTCGTTGTGAGGGCCTACTTCTCCATTTGGGGCCTGTAAGAAAAAATGCTGTTTTTGGGTTGAAGGGTTTAGGGTTAAGGTGTGAATTGAGCTTTGGTTAGGTTTACGGTGAGGTATTTAATGGGAATGGTTAGGTTTTAAGTGAGGTATTTAATGGGAATGGTTAGGTTATAGAAATGAGTGGAAGGCAATGCAAAGCCCTCATGAAGATAGAAAGATTTACTGTGTGTGTGCGCACTGGTCCATCTCTGGTTTCTTATCACTGCTGGTGAAGATAGCCGGTATAAGAAGAAGCAGCTTTAATGCCCCAATAGATAAGTCTGTGTACAGGGGAGACAGGTGATGAGACAACATATTATTACCTTTAAAATGCGCTCAGACACCAGAAAATAATTTGTTCTGGGTTCCATCCATTCAGAGGGAAATGTGCATTCAGATACAGCAATGGAGCGAAATTTACATGCCGTCATCACAGGCATGAATGTCATATTGATTTGGTGCTTTAAATGACACCTTTGAACCGGTCTTTTTCCCAGGCTGAATGATTATATAACAATCGCATCCTTGATTGATGCTGCGAATTCACCTCTGACTACAGCGACACACAGCCAGCCGGGCGTTCCACCTGTCCAGCTCTTGGTCCTTGATTAGATCAACCCACCTTTTTCAAGGCACTGGTACCACTGGCAGCAAATTAGACCTTCAACATGGCCCCACCACCACCATGCTACACAGTTAGCTCAGTGATCTTAGCCTTGAAGCGTTCGACATGTTATTGAGGTTATAAGGCTTAATCTTGTCTCCGTTTCGCCATAAAGTTTTCCCACTTATGGCATCTGGCTTGTCCATGCAGGGAGCAGCACATTCCAGTACTGTCTGAAGATCTCTCTTTGGGAGAAGTTTTGTTTTTCTTGGTCAGCACTCTTTCCATCCATGATAGTGGTAAACTGATGATACGTGGACAAAGATGCTCAGTGTTCCTGCAAGTTCTATCCTTGCTGGACCAGAACCAAAAGCAGAGTTCCTCAGTAAAATCTTAACCAAATTTCATTTTTCACCAGGATAGAAAGAAGGATAATCAGGAAGACGCATCACAGCTGGTGTTGGGGTGGATAAATTACACTTCTGCGGATTCTGCTGAAAAGCCAAGACTGTGCTTGGAAACCAAACAACTTAGATGCTCTGTAAATTCTGCAAAGGTAGAAGATCAATTATGAATCCAGATTCTTCAGAGTATCTTTCAAATGCTACAAAATGTAAATTCAAATTTGAGCTCCCAATAAGATCCATTTAAGTCATTCGTACTACAATCTCTCCATCCTGAGAACCCCGGTCCAAGAGCATCCTTGACTGACAGTCATGCAGACGGTGAGTGTTCACTGGCACTTTATCTACAGAATGGACATTTACCAAATTTGTTGCTAAAGGTTAAAGGAGGACTTGAACATTACCAACATAAGATTTTATTTTTAATTTCAGCAGGTCAACCAGTAAACAATAAAGGGAAGAAGAGAACACTTTTACCATTCAATGACGCATGCCGATGTAAAAGGGGAAATAAAAAAACTGAAAAAAGAACAATTGTGTGTGTGTATGTGCGTGTGTGTGTGTGTGTGTATCTCATGTCTTTGTATTTGTGAGATGTTGCAGCTGTCCACTTCTCCGAGAATCAGGAACCAAACCCAATCTCACCTGACCTCCTGTGAGCTGCGGAGTGTGACCAAAAAATATGCACACATACACACACATGCACACACATGCGTGCCTAAAGCGTGGAGGAACAGAGCAACAGGACACACACTCTTCCCCAGGCCAGCAGGGAGGAAGGAAGTAAGGGCTGGTGGTCACACCAGCCGCCAACTGTAAACCTGCTTGTCACACAGCGCAAGCCGCCGTCTTCTCTGAGCAACGCTCAGGACAAAGTCTGAGACAAAAAGATAAACCATTTTAGCAAGCTCATTTTACTACTTTTGAAATTATTTTTTAATAGATTTCTATAGGTTAACATGAGAAGAATCCCCATCGTGCACACTTTCATACTTTGCTACGTCTGTCTCTTCAAATATCTGTGCATTACGAAAGACCAGTGTGCATGTTGATGACTGAATGTATTTGAATGAATTTTCATTTACTCTTAGGCTAAATAAAGCTTTTATTTCCGTAAAACTAGATCAGATTTTGCTTAAAGCATCTGAAATCTAATCATGATGGAGTCTCTAGCAAATATTCTAACGTCTTTTTTCATTTTCTGCGCTAACTCTTGAAAAGGTTCCGAAAAAAATAACATAAAAATGAGCAAAAACCTGCAAGACCGGCTACAATTATGTGCTAGTGAAGTCAAAACGACTTCACTACGGCCTTATCCCCAAACAGAAAGCTTATCAACTAAAACACTGCCGAGATGTTGTTGAGTCTGGAGCCATTCATCCCTTTGTCTTTTTAAACAAACCATCATGAACAAAAGCAGTTTCTTTCTGTGTATCAGTTTATTACTCTTAGTTCATAAGAGGGAATATTTTGCTGAATTTTTGATATAATAAAAAAAAATCATAATTTCGTTTAATTACTCTTAATGAAATTCTAAAGATTTTGTATCACAAGCCGATTCGAACTAATTGTGATTCTGCGATGGACCTCCTGCCTCCAGCGTTATCGGAGGCACATAATCACGTTTCCTCAAGGAACAGATGATTAAAGCTTACTTTTAATCACCGTCTGTCATTATAGGTACGAAATGTCCTCAAGATTCCTCCTTTTCATACCCAAAAACCAGCAGTTCCAAAAAACAAAACCAAAAAAAAACATCAAATCTGTGTCCTAAATACCTATTTGCTGGCTTTAAATTTAGGTCTGATTACAATCAGTAATGGCTGTTTTTATTCTCCCACACCCAGTCACTGAATTATATCTGCAAAACTACTGTTTTTGTTTTCCTGGTTTACGTGCAGTCTGCACCCTCTCATTACAAACAGTCCCCCCATTTTGACCTCTTGCCGCGTTCGTTCAGGCTGTGTTAGTTAACACCTGAAAACACGCAGCAGCAGGGTTGAATATGGGAAAACGAATTGTTCTTTCTGCTGATTTGAAGCCAACAACATCTATTTCGATGACTTTCTACTTTTTATGACACAAAAAAAAAAAAAAAAAGTACACAAGACTGGAACAGCTGGTTTTGTGTGTGGGAACACAATGTCCGAGTTAACGAGCAGAGTTTACAGAAGCACAGGCTGAGTGATGTCACATAACAGAGAAGTGATTGTTCAGCTAGTTAGTCTGCAGCCGCTGTTTATCAGGAGAGGTCAAGGCTGGCCGTTGTTGTGCGAGGGCAGTCACTGATCCCAGGCGGCAAGTAGATGGCCGCAACGAGCAAAAAAAAAGTTCCTCTCGCAGATAACTGTCACGGCTTACATGAGTCATTTCTCGGGTAGCTCAAATTCGTCGCTTTGTCTCCACGCTTTCTTCCTGCCTTCCAACGCTTTGCTTCCTTTCTTCTCGATGCTGTTCCTTTTACTGCCCTGCAATTACAGCTTATCTGCTGTGGTAAACTTGGCCCCCTCCACTTCCTTATCTGTCTGACTGGCCAGAGCAAGGGTCTCTTTGGTAAGGAGAGGACAAGAAGTAGGAGGAAGCTGAGTGAAAGGAAAATGTGCAAAAAGAAGAAGAAGAAGCAGCCCCAAGTCACAGTCAGATGAGTGGATGAGAGAACGCAAGCTTTTGTTAAAACTCCTCTTGTATTTCTGTTTCACAAAAGATGTCAAAGTGATGAAGCAAATAGTTTGCTCAAACAGGTTTTTGACTCGCAGAGGTATTCGTACTCACCAATTTCATTTCTTTTATTGAGATTTGCCTCTTAAATTCAATGAGTGTGGCTTGAATTTGAAATTGGCCCGTCTGATTCAACACTAAGTTAAATCAACTTGCGCTGCAATTACAGAAACGGTGTTTTGTTGTTTTATCTTAAATGCAAAATGTTTTTATTTTCTATGAAGTTTTAGTTTAACTACTGCTTTGACTTTGTTGTTCTTTCACAAAATTACCTAGTATGCATATTCCAGTTAACAATTAATCAATCGCCAAATTAGTTGACAATTATTCCAGTAACTGATTAATCCGATCGGTCCTTTCAGCCCTACTTGGATTTAGATCCAGACTTTGAATGGACACGTGACTGCTCTTTGACCCGAGCCATTCCATCGTCGATGTGGGTTTAGGGTTGTTACTTGAAGGTGGACCTTTCTCCTATCAGAGGAGAAACAGCCCCGCAGCATGATGCAGGCACCGCCATAATTCACTCCGGCGATGATGCGGTTACGTTGACGTGCAGTTAGTTTCCTTTCACGCAAAACGCTCAAGTCAAAAACAATCGCTGCTGAAGTTTGTGGTTATAACGTGGCAAAATGTGTTAAACTTACACCTGAACTTACTAGTCCTGCATAGCCAATAAAGCTTGAAAAGTGCTCCTGAATAATAAATGTGCCACACTAATGCATATTAGCATATTCAAACGGAGACTGACATTTTTTCTGTTGCTGCGTAATGCGCTATAGCCCATTATTTCATCCTTAGACCCTCCCCCATCAAACCTTTCTTCACCCCCCGTCCGCCCCTCCTCACCGCCCTTCTCTCTGTTGTCTCGGCTGGTCAGCGGGTTCACTGTGAATGCTGTGTGCCTGTGTGCTCGTCTGAAGGGCCACTGGGGTTAGAGAGTAGACCTTGGCCTCCTGGTTTGACCCCAGAAAAGAGGCTGGTGTCTGGGTCTGAATGGCCTGTCTGACCTCGGTGTGTGTGAGTGTGCGATTGTCCATCTGACTGCATGCTTTGTGTGTCTCTGTGCCTGCTGCATATTTGCGCACATATCTCGTGTTTGCATTTAAACACTCTTAGACGGAGCTAATGTGTGTTGGAAAGCGCGTTCGTCTGTTTCGTGTATACACACGCGCATGTTGCTCTCCGGTCTCCTCGTGTTTATGTGAATCCATCACCAGAGCAGAAGTGGGGCGGGAGGGAGAGGGGGGTGGGGGGTGGCTCTGGTCAGACGAGACAGAAGTGACAGGTATTGATCATCGGTGGTCCAGTCGAGCAAAGACCCCCTCAAGCCTGTGTGCTTTAGAAAGAGTCCTGTCTGCGTCCACGGAGAGAGAGGTGGGGAGAGGGAGACAACTGCAATCAATGTCTGATCCTCCTCTGAGAGCTGCAGGGTCAGCCTGAATTTACTTCTTCGTCTTCTTTCCTTTTTTTTTTTTTTTTTTTTTTTTTTCTCCTTCCCGAAAGAAAAAAAAAAAAAAGGGGGAAAAAAAAAATTTTAAAA
>NW_015112771.1:303086-339791 GCF_001443285.1 Poecilia latipinna | reverse complement strand
TCCCCCTGAATTTTTTTTTTTGTTTTTTTTCTTTTTTTTTTTTTTTTTTTTGGTATGCTCCTGACTGACAGCAGTAAAATAGAGACTGGCAGTAAACAAATGTTGAAAAAGGACAACACATAAAAATGTCAATATTCAATTTTGTTCGTCGTGTCGTCAGTGGAAAGCAAGTTTCACAGAAAACATTCAGGAATAAGCGTGGCGTATTTTAAAGAGTGTGTCAAAATTGATCCCGCTTATTTTTGACTTTCATGTTGCCGAAACTGTGATGACACAAAATTGCGCCTTGGTCGTATCGAGAGCTTTTTGTATGCGCAACAGATAATGCACAAAATAAAGAGACCGTGGCATTGTTTCACGAGAGAAGTGCGCTACTTAGACCTTTCATTACGGAAGCCGGATTTTGCCCATGTGGCCTTACCTTTGCCTCATATAAACTGATGGAAGGGGGTCTGAAGCTGCCCCACTTTTTAAACATAGACTGCACTGAGAGAACAGCACAATGCACTGCCCTGCAGAAATGATTTTAGAAGCATTTTATATGACAAAGCCACACAAAGCAATGATTGTGAAGTCGAACAAAAAAACAGAGGTTTTTAAAGTATTTACAAGAAACAAAAACGTGCATCCAGCTACTCTGACATATTTATTTGAAGAATACAATTTGCTGCAGTGAGAACTGAAAGTTATTTTGGGAATGTGTCTACCCCGTTTGCACATCTAGAAACTGAAGCTTTTGCCAACTGTTGTAAAATAACTTTTTGAGTTTTCACCGCACTGATTCTGAACTGGATTTAGATCCAGACTTCTAATCTAATGCTTTGGGGTGGGGTTGTTGAACTTTAACCTCCACAACATTTTCAAGTATTTTGCGGCTTTTAAAAAATTTTTTTTTTTTTTTTTTTTCAAAATTGTGAAAAAACTCAGTCATTGAGTTCGTTGTCCCTTTTCAAAAGGAGAACATCCACAGCATAATGCTGCCACTACCACATTTGATTCTGGGATGTGTTCAAGGTGATGTACAAGGTAAGTTTATCACCACTGACAAAGTTTTGCGTGTACATGCCTTCACACAAACGGACTCTACTTGATATCAAGCGACTGATGAAATGCTTTATGTAGGGGTGTCGGAGTAAAGGGGGCTAAATATAAATAAACTTCATGCTTTTCAGATTTTTTTTTTAATAAAAAAAAAAAAAAATTTCATTTTCCTTTCACATCACAATTATGCTCGATGTTACTGAATTTTGTACCTTAAACACACTGACGTTTGTTGTGCCAAGAAGTGAAAAACCTCTCAGTGTTTGAGACATTTGGCGAGTCAGTGCAAAAGATGAGAGGAGTGAAGCATGAGCTCAAAACGTAGCGATGAGATAAATGAACACCAGGCGAAAATCTGCATCTTTTTTTAGAGCAATCTGTGTGGCTCAAAGGTTCGCAGTATAAACTATCACACATGGATGCAGCCATGTATGCAAAACCAAAAAAGAAAAAAAAAAAAACAAAAAAAAAAAAACATGCACACACTATTACAGCCAGACCCTTCTGCCCTCAGCCCTCCCTCCTTGTCCCTTTATCCCTGTCTGGTTGGAAAGGTCAGTGCATGTCTGGGAGAGTGGGTCCCAGAACCCCCAAACCCCTCTTTTCTTCCCACTCAGAAGCACAAATAAAAGTCCTATCTAAACTTGGCATATTTACCTAAAACTGTACTCATGAAAAAAAACAAACAAAAAAAAAAAAACAACATATACATCAAATAAACCGAAAGGTAGGCTATGTGTTTTATTCTGTTGTGCAGGAAGTCCAAACCAAATTTATCTGCTCTGGTCATCATCAGCTGTGACCCCCCCCACCCCTCCTCCTCACCAAGCCCGCCATGTTTCCCCACCAATCTCAGTGAAAGAACGGACAGAACACATTCAAATGGAAAACATAGTCCATTGTGTCAACTGTTTTGTCTCCTCACCATGTTAATAGCTACACTGACCGGCATTCATAAATGTGCAATTGTAGCAATGTTCAACAACAACACTGTCTCTGTCCGTCATTATAAAAGCAGTCATGGGACATTTGGACTTTCGGTTACATTTTTGCAATGTTACTTTTCACAAAGAAAGGTGGGCATGTGTCCGTGCATCCGTACCTTCTTACGGATCCAGTGCAAGGCCCCGCTGTACATGAAATCTAGCGAACGCATGGGGCCGTAGGAGAGAATATAGAACGGGCTGCATGCACATGTCTTCTTGCATGTGTCTATGCATGTTAGGGTGTTAAGTGAAATAATCAACTGTCTGGTTCTCTTCCTTTTACCCTAAAGCCCCTGAGACTGCCGTGCCTACCCACCCCCTTGCACACTCGCACACAGGCAGGACTGTAGACACACAGATAAAGAGGGAAAGCTTCTATATCCTTCATGAACCTCATGACCTCCAGCCCTACAGAGCCGAGCAGGACGTGGGATGGATGGGGGGGAAGGAACTTTGTGAAGAGAGGAGAGAGACTGCAGTCCCAGCTGGGGTGGAGGAGGAGCATAAATCCTCCCCTTTCTACCCTTTTCTGCAACACCTCTCCCCCTTGCTCTCTGACCTGTTGCGGAGCAGAGCGCTAGCCATGTCTGGTCTACCTCATGGCTGTGTGTAAACGGCACACAGGTACACTTTTACAAGCCAAACCCACGTCTTATTCACATTAATCATTTATAAACTCTGAATGGAGAACAATGATGTTACAGGTGGCTTTATTATGTCACTGGCAGTCTTTAGCTTTTTTTTTTTAAGGTCCCCTTAAAATGGATCGGTTGTGGTGTTCATTTTTCTGACTGTCTGTTTTTCTTTTACTTTTATGAATTGTTACACAACTATCTAATTATTAGGGTTGTAACGACGCGTCCTGCTCACTAGATGAGATCATACATGCTATGAGGAATAAGAACCTCCATGCATTGTTTTCACATATAGAGTAAAGGTTTCATAAACCACAAATAGAATATACGGTCAGCATAAAGTTTCATATTTTTCCATGTATTTTTACATTCTAAAAAAAAATACAGTATGCAAGTTTAAACAGAAATGCTATGGAAAGTGCATGTGCACTGGGAAAAAGTGTGTGTGATGAACAATGTTCTGTTTTGTCAGGACATTACTCTGGTGTTGATGTAATTTCTTTGTTTTCGTATTTAAGAGTAAATTGAGTGTGAATTATACTTTGTGCTTGAGAGTGGCCAGATAATTATTAGTTAAATTAATTAGGAAGTCAGTACGTAGGGAGTAAGCCGTCAATTTCGGTTCCAGTTTCAAGCACCCAGCATGTCGAGGTGAGAAAAGTGTTTTCATATCGCTGTATGGGATTAGATAACGTTATTACTGAATATAACACAACAGTTCCTTCAAGTTCCAGTCAGAGCAAAAAGGACATTGCTCTTGTGTTGATGTAATTTATTTGTTTTCGTATAATGTTATTATTGAAAATTACACAATAGTAGTAATGCTATTATTGGGTATAAGACAAGTTCCTTCAAGTTCCAGTCAGAGCAAAAAGGACATTGCTCTTGTGTTGATGTAATTTATTTGTTTTCGTATAATGTTATTATTGAAAATTACACAATAGTAGTAATGCTATTATTGGGTATAAGACAAGTTCCTTCAAGTTCCAGTCAGAGCAAAAAATATTTCCCCTTCCACAATCAAGCTAAAAATCCTTTTAGGCACCTTTTCTTTTTAATCTAAAATCCGGATAAAGGAAGAAGGGTGAATCGCAACAAAAGAAGTACATAACTCAACAAGAAAGTTTATTTATGATACAAGACATTTGATGAATTGCATGTGAATCCTGATTATGTCATTTAGCAACTTCTAATGACTTTTAGGCCAAATTGCTACTAGTGTGATTTTGATTTCAGCATTGATGCTGTAGCAGAGCTCTCATTTGTTAAACTTACAAAAAAAAATCTTTACAAGGCTTTCTTTTAAAGTGCTAAATACCATGGAAGAAAGTCAGACATGGTTCTAAATCCATACTTACAGATGCTTGGGTCAGTGTTGAAGAGGTAAAGCCTCTGGCTGTTGACAGCAACCTGAGAAGAATTGCCTTCGGCACCAAGAACAGCTGCCTGCTGCAAATAACACAGGTTCAGACAAAACAGTGACACAGGAAACAAGATTTGGGAAGAGAAGGCGATGGGCATGTTTCATCTGACCTCTGATGGAGTGCCTCACCTTTTATTTGGGTCAAGGCAAAATGATGTGTTTAGATTTTGTCATATTATTGCTTTCAATGAACAGGACCCGCTGAGAAGAGGAGGGGTGGGTGCTCATCTCCCAGTTGGTCCTGTGTCGCACACAACACTGATGTTCTCTGCTGGCCTTGCTCCTGATCTGGGTCAAGGGAGAGCCCATTCAGGTCCGTTTCATGCCCTAGAACCCCCTGCTGCCTTGGTGCTCCAGCCTCAACTCAGTAGCTTTTACTTTTCGTTCCAGGGATTGTTTCCGAAGACTAGACTTAATATGAATATCCATAAACAGAATAGGACTCACAGACTGTGAAAGCTATCAAAGACATATTTGCATCTAATCCCTAAAGAAACCCTCTCTCCCACCCCTTACAGAAAGCTAGCAACCCCCTTTCGGCCCCCCAAAAAGATCTTACTAAACTACAACGAAATGGGTTGGGGGGGGAGCCCTGCCATTCCCCAACCCCCAAAATTCTCCCCTCTTGCCCCCCAGACCATCTCATCCATTCCCCTACCGTTGGGCCAGACAAGACGAGACCAATTCTGTTGGGGATTATTTAGCTTAGTGATGAATAATGGATGACCATCTCCCCTCTGGTTCTCAACCACAGTAGCACCTCTCAATTGGCCTTGGCACAGAGCCATTCACTGGCCTGTCTGGATGGCTGCTTGGACGGCTGGCTGGCTACCCAACCCAGGAGAGGTGTAAGCTGATTGCGATATTGGGAAAGTACGGACCCTGGGTCAGTCAGAAATATAAAACATTTTAGATACTAAAGAGTTACCAGGTATGTAGACAGTTTATACATTTAAGATACTAATTCCTATAAAACATCATCAGAATTTAGCCAATTATAACATTTAAAAGAAAATATGATGGATTTAAGCCAGTTTGTAGTTTTGCCTACTGACCAAGAAATTATTGCCAGGCTTTCAATAAATGTATATATGAGCTGTAGCTGTTTGACACTAAGTAGAACCACAGGGGCAGAGAGAGTGTTGGACAGAGCGTGGGAGAAAGGCCCGACATTGTCCTTGCCCTGAAATGCATGGAAGCCACTCTTCTTTTATTCCTGCTCTCATCCTTGTTTTGCACTTTATCTCTTTTCATTTGCTTCGCTCTCCATCTTATTTTCAATGGAGCACTCGGGGCCAAAGAGATGTCAGAGCCACGGATACACACAGACACATACGCAGACACAAACACAAGGACACACCTGGGCATAAGAGTGCCAGCTGAAAGGAGACAAGTTCATCTAAAGGGCCTGGCTAACAGTAACACAGGACGGGGCCCAGTCCCTTTGTGCTCCTGGTCTGCTTAGAAGCTTCTTAACCCTCACTCATCCTGGAGACAGACTCCTAAGGTGCAATTCAGCTAGATGTTTTTTTTTGTACATTCATTATTTGTGACCCCTTTTTTGTCTTTGATTTTCTTGTTTTACGGCTTTGTTTATTTGTGTCTTTCAGCCGAGAGTATAGTAGCTTTGGGTCCTTTGGCGGCAGCTGTGACGCTGTGTCCTGCAAAGAAACAACACAAGTTGAACACAATAACTGACAAGTGCTTTGTAAAAAAAAAAAAAAGAAAGAAAAAAAAATAGGAGCCCTACAATGAATTTGTCCCCAATAAATACAACCGGGGTGCCATAAAGACTGAAATATTAGAAGAAAGCCTAAACCAAGAATCCTAAGCAGCGTCCATCAAGAGAACTTGAACTGCAGGTTTTCTTTAGCAGGTCACTTCACTTTTAACTACACCGACTGGTCCATGATTTCTCAAAAAATATCCCCCTCACCCTATGACCACCACTATCAATGTGGCTATTTCTCAGTAAACCCAAGAGATGGTTGAGCATGGATTTCCAATCAATTTCTGTGAGGCTAGCCTGTCTGACAACATCAGCAATCTGAACCTCAAATCATCATCTCCACATCCAGTTCCCTTAATGCAGTCTCTCTGTCATGTGACTGGTTGATTTGCTATTCCTGTTATCAATTGAACAGGCATACCTATAAAAGGCTGATGAATGCAACGGTATCTGCAGTCACCTTTCAGTGTCTGATGCTCTGAACAGTAAATCTAGAAAAGATTGGGGAAAAGAGCGATGAAGGGTATTGTAGCTCTTAAAAAAGTGGACAAATTTTAAGTATTTGGTCTCACTCCAATTGTATTAGTGACTAAGGATCCCAAGGTGGCTGTGGTGGATGGATGATCAGGGGATGAAGGTGTGCAGTGCTCTGGAAATCCTGTGCTCAGGCTTGTCAGCATTTGCTGATGATACACAAGTGTGGAGATGCAAATGAGTTATGGTAATAGAGCTGAGAAGAAAGACCAGAGAATAGCTCCAGTGGATGCTCGACTGTATCTAGCGTAGGGATGGCAGTGATAGTCGACTCAGAAAGAGACTTAAAGTTCTGAAGGTTTCCGCAGTGAGGACTTAAGGTTAGGTCCACAAAAGTAAGTCTAGGGTACAAGAAGACTCGAGGCGAGTAAAATGAAGGTACTGAGAGCATAATACTTGGAAAGCTTGATCACCACAACCAAAGCTGACAGTCGGGTTTTTGGGGCGTTTTCTTCTGGTCCTTTTAACGATGGGGTTGGTAAAATGGTCGGATGGAGCTGAGTCTGTAGCACAACAGAAGCAACCCCAGAGAAAAGAGAGAAAAAAAATGAACAAAACAAATAATGACTGCTGAACAATCATTACAAGAGATTGCTCAGCAATAGCAAACACATGATTGCATCAGATTTTAAGACTGATTTTGGGTGAAGACTGAAAAACTTTTCGACCAGACGAGATGCACTGCAGAACCAGAGTCAAGATGGTCTGCCATCCGTCACAAGAGGCCGACGGTGATATTTAGGAAAACAAGGAGACAGAACAACAATGCAACCAGATAGTCCAGAGAGAATACAGGATGAAAATAGAGAAGTATATTGTCAGACTGTTTGTTTTTCACTGTTTGCCTTTATAGAAATGGGAACAATGGCAACAATGTTTCTTCTCAAGATTACTTTTCTTTATTAGTGTGGTAGACTTAGATCTTTATTTTGCCGAGAACTTAGGATAAGGGATGGGTTTCTTTAATATATTAATTAGAGCGGTGAATGTGCGTGCAGCGATTCATTAAATGTTATAAACATCTCTCAATGTTCCGGTTGAAATGGAATCTATAGATGAAGTCACCATCGCTTTTCTATTCACATTGTCTGCAAACCCATAAGAGAAGTTTAAATGTAATGCCTGTGAAAATTTCTGGGCTCTCTAACCACTATGAATTTTTTTTTTAATATTCCTTGGGTATAGGTTTACAAAAACAAAACAGTATCTGCAGGCAGAGAACAGTATGTAAAGCGTGCAGTAAGCTAAAGGTCGGCCAGGTCAAGCATCTGACTGCAGCTCTACCCGTCTTCCCTCCCCTTTAAACCCACTCTCTGTAACCCTTTGGGCTTCAGGAATGAACCTGGACTGAACCGAGCGCATGGCAACAATCCTCAGAAACTTCCAGTAACTTCCAAAACCTGTCACCCTCAACCCCAAGCAGCCCATCAGCCCAGCAGCAGCCGGAGTGGTTCATTGAGCTCTGCCTACCCCACAGGAAGGGTCAACACTACGGTGTTCCCTAAAATATACACAAACACATTAAACAGCATGTATGTACACTGGCTAAATATTGATCACAAAGGCTAAAGGGTAAATGCATGTAAATACAATATAACTCCCAATGCGGATAGCATAACAACTAATGCAGCTGCCATGACTGTAGAAACCCTTTGGTTGAACAAAGTCTGCAAAAGCTTTTGTCACTGTTGCATTCAGTGAATGGGTCATGCATTTTCATTCCACTAACTTTTAGAAGATGATACTACAGTGTAAAAGCCATGTCAATTCTGCAAGATAAGTAATAGACAAATAAATATTGTTATCTGGAACCCTTCTCACGTTTAGGCAGATTTCAACTTACCACAAAACAGTAAATCTAAGCATGCAGCCAGGCCTCCAATGGAAGGATTTAGCTTAAGAGTATTTTTCATTTGTTGAAAGTACAAACCTTTCCAATTGTAAATCTGTCACAAGACGTGAAAACTATTCTTCTCAGTCCAACGCATTACATGTAATGAATTTTACTACACCAAAAAGTCAAGTAATAGACTTTTGGTGGTCTGTTACATGAAATCCCAATACAGTATCGAAGCTTTTGTTTATAAAGTGACAAATTATGGAAAGGTTCAACAGCTCAGAATTATTTTTTTTATTAAAATAATGTCTACAGTAACTATCTTCTAAACATCTCACTGTCCTCCCCCTTATCTTATTTTCACTATGACACCCTTCCCCAAATCATAACTCCCCTCCACATTGTCTTCATCTTTGTGTGTTTTGCATTTTTTTTTTTTATTTCACAAAGCGTAATCTAAATTTATCTGACAAATATCCAGATCTGTCTTTTTCTTCCAATTGCTCTCCTCCTTGTTTCTTCCTGTCCCTGCCGAAGCACTGGAGGGCAAAGTGACAGACTAATCGCTCTCCTTGTCCGAGCCCAGCACTGTTTGCCTTGCAGGGCCAGATTAAAGTTCATAGATAGAGCGAGGTTCCTGCTTGGGCCAGGTGTTGACAGTTGAGATAAAGCAGAGACGCGAGGAAGTGGAGCTGGTTGGGAGGGTGTTGGAGGAGAGGAGTTATTAGCTTGTGTGTTCTTGCACATATATACACTTTTGTAATCTTCAGAATAGCCGTTGCTCTGGCTCAGACGGTGAAGATCACCCAAGTTCAATGTCGGGAACAATGCTCTGCCCCACAAATCCTGCCACCAATCAAGCCATGCATAGCAGACATACTTCTTCTGTAGCACTCTTCCAGACCTTGCCGACAACCCCCCCCCCTCCCCGCTGCCCCCCGGCAACCCCTCCTTTTCAAGACATATGTCCTTAGCTTGTGAAAGGAACCATCTATTAAGTGAAAAAGTAGGCTTTATGCTTTAAAAATCTCTGTTTGAAATGCTTCCCTAAACTTATTAGCCCGCTAAACAAGATGCTGAAGGAAGCAGGACATGTTAGTTTACATATACTTATGTCTGACTAATCTTAACCTAACCACGGTTCTCCACTTGGGTTACAAGTACCACCGTTGGTACTTGGGCTGCTGCTAGTAGCACTCAGAAGAAATTTTCATGCCATTTATTTTCAAGGCAAGTATGCGGCCCCCCAAAATGTTTTTTAAGCACACTAATCCTCGCTTCCTCTCAGAAGAGAAGTTCAGTGTAGACAATTTTGAGAACTTCCTGCAGGCCCTGAAGAGGAGGGCAGTGAAGCAGGAGTAGGTGCTTCTGGTCAGTTCTGTTTTGATCAATTTATCTCTAAAGTGAGAAATTGACATCAAAGCTAATTTAACAACGTTCTAGTTCCACGTGAAAAAAAAAAACCCCAAAAAACTAGGATTTGCTTGCATGTGTTCAGTGACCAGGCACTGGAATATTTTAACAAGTTGAGATTATGGTCACCATAGGAGTGTGTGAAAGATTTGATGAGATTCAAACAAGTTTAAGTTTTTGTGCAAGGCAGTCATAACGGATTTTGAGTTGAGAATTTGAGTTTCCCTCTTGGAGTTTTTACATATTTTTTCTAACTTGAAGTATAATAGGCATCGCCTGATGGAAAAACCTATGCATGCCCTGATCTGTGGGTTAGGCCAGACGTGTAGTTCTCCATTTTTTTATCCTTTGCTGCACGGCACAAACCAAACAGAATAATCAGAAGGTAAGATTCTAAAAGCATGGTAACTTTATCAGAATAAGCATATCTGAAGGTAAACAAAGAAGGAATACCTTTTGTAAAACGTTACATTGACTCCAAAAGACAAGATCAGCTTATGCAGATACAGTTGAATGGCACTCCCTATTCATATTCTTATTCTGCTTGGAATAATTGAAAACTGGCAGATTTCTGTGCAGCGA
This sequence comes from Poecilia latipinna, assembly GCF_001443285.1. NCBI lineage: Eukaryota > Metazoa > Chordata > Actinopteri > Cyprinodontiformes > Poeciliidae > Poecilia > Poecilia latipinna. The sequence goes on along the minus strand of NW_015112771.1, from coordinate 329,611 downwards.
CAACATTATGAGATGATAACTGCACCTCATCATGCCCCTTAAATAAAGGTATGGACTGCAAATAGATGTTTTCTATGTCCTATTTTTTTTTCTAGACATGTGTTTCACAAACACATCTATGTTTTAAATCTGAAGCTATGGTTCTCAGATGGAAAAGAGTAGATTTAACCCATTAGATTTTAGGTCAGTGACTGCTTTAAGTGGAGCAGTCACTGTATCCAGTAAAGTATCTTGGTTATAACGTTATGGTAGGGTGAAGCAGGAGATGGATTGAAGCGTTTGTTTCCAGTAATGCAGGCATTGCTCTGGTCCTTTGTGGTGAACGAGCCGAAAAGCAAAATAAGCCTTCTCCATAAGGTGTCTGTATTTATTTTTATTTTTATCATCTGAGTGGAGTTTGGAGTAGAGCTGCTTTGGGAAGGAGTCTGTTGAGGTGGTTTAGGAAATTGATTAAGATGTCCTCATGGTGCTTGATACTCCTTTTGACCTGGAAACACCTTGGAATCCTTCAAGGGAAGCCGAAGTGAGTAAGTGGGTAGAGGGAGGTTCTGGTTTTTCCTGCTAGTTCTGTTAGGTGAATGAAAACCATCCTTCAAAACACATGATTATTTGACTCAGGTGTGATGAAGCTCAGACACATCTAAAAGTTGCAGGACACCGGTTCTCGAGGCCTGGATTTGAGGACGCCTGAGGTATACTCACTTATTCTTGCCAGGTCGCACGGGGGTCAGCTCCCTTTCTCCAGTGGTAAAAAAGGTGAGAGTCACGGTGCAACCTGGACGGGCCGCAGGGGCAGTACAGAGTCACACAATCAAGCGTGCACACACTCGTATCTAAGGGAAATTTTATAGTATTTAATTAACCTATCTGTTGTTTTTGGAGGAATCTGGAGAGAACCCACACATGCGCAGCGGAGAACATGCAGAATGCATGCAGAAAGACCACAGGCTGGAATTCAAACCCGGGACACTCTTGCTTCGAGGCAACAACACTTTGCTTTCTTAATTTTGTTCTCTTCTCTGTCTTATCTTCTCGGTGCGTTTCAAGACAGAAAGACCTCCAAGCCAAAGATGGGAAAAAAATATTAAAAAATCCTATCCAGGAAAAAGTAGACTTGTTGAATTAACTTTGTAACCTTTTTTAATATGCCTCTTCTTCCTGTCTTGCTCCTTTTTTTCCCCAAATGCTGCTTCTCCCGTTTTAGCTCCTTATATCTCTCACAGTTCCACTTTGGTGTTTTTTTTAAGGATTTGCGGCTGATTTAGACCGATTTTTTTTTTTTTATCTGGCTCACGCCTCACGAGTGTCTGTGAGTAGGAGAGGACTGAAGAGCAGCGATGAAGAGGCAGACTGCAGCTGTGCCGCGTTGCGGTGAAGAGGGGGCCTCGTCCGGGCTCCTTGGAACAATATAAAAGCACTAATCACCCAGGACAGCTGACACCCCGCGCCTCACACATATACTAACTGTATCCCACAGACACGCTCGCACATACACAGAGATCTGAGGTTCGCCTTCGCCAAGGTGGAAAGAGAGGAGCTGAGCCCAGGCAGGCAGGTCCAGAAAACAAAGTGCGTGTTTCGTCTATGGGGTCCCGACGCTTCAGGGCTGAAAGTGCTCGAAAATAAAGACACAAGTGTTTACCTTTAATAGGAAGCAAGCACGTACAGCGACTTCAAAGCGAGGACGATACAGTATAGAGGAGAATTTTCCCTCCGTGCATGCTTGTGTACAGAATCAAACACACATGCTCGTCCTGCAACACAAAACCCACATAATAGATCGGGTGCATGCACACTCTCGTGCATGCATAGACGCGCACACACACACACGTGCATACACAAAAGTGTCTTGGGGAATTTGACCTTTTCCCAAAAGCCTCCCTTTCCTGCCTTTGGCTCCCCTCCCCCTATGGCTGTGTGAAGACTGAAGGGGTCAAGGGTTAGGTTTTGGGGGGCTGAAGATTAGGTTTCACATGACTGAGCACCTTTGTTGGGGCAGGCCGGCAGAAAGGAAACGTCCAGGAGGGTAGCTCTGTCTGTCTGAGAGGAGAGAAAGACGAGAGAGGGGGTGGAGAAAGGGGAGAGGACGGACGGATGGACAGACGGGCCGGTGGAAGGACAAGGCTTTAGTTGAAGTTGAAGTCTGAAGCTGAAGTGCAAGATCAAGGAGGAAGTGGAAGAGGAGGCCGAGCCAGGGAAAGAAAGTGAGAGCACAAATGAGAAAAGCAGAATGACTTTATCCCAAAACTTCCCCTCTCTCTCTCTCTCTCTCTCTCTCGCTCCCTCTCTCTCTCTCCTTACACCTCTCATTCTTGTCTTGACCATGTGGCTTCTGCATGGAACCGGAGCCAGCAAGCGTCCTCAGTGGCCGCGCCGATCTGCCCTGTGACCACACAGTAAGAAGAAAGTCCCGGCCAAAACAGTAAAATGGATCACAGCAGAACCAACCCCCACACCCTTCCCCCTCCTGCTCTTCCTCCTCCTCCCCCGGTCTCACCACTTCACAACATCTGAGACATGGTCTGCCCGCTAGACAATATGCGCTGTAGCTGGCAGGGAACGACTTGGCAGAGTCCTGGATTACCTCGCTTATGAAGTATTGCTTTTAAACGTCTGCGTGTGTGACTTTTCTCTCTTTCTCTCTCTCTCTTGCTCTCTCTCTTTTTCAGAATTAGAGAGAGGGATTTTAACAACGTGCAACAGTTTAAACAAAATGACTCACAGAGGTGGGACTGGTACTTCTGATGGCTTCCAGATAAGGTGAAAACTTTGACCTCCGAGTGAAAAAGGACTTGGGGGCTGGAAGGGGTCGAAAAGATCACATGCAGGCCTTAGTTGAGAGAGATTTTTTTCTGTTTTTGTCCTGTATGATCACAAATTACCCCCAACGTTTGATTCTGACATCTTGGACAATGCGTTCATGAAACTTTGATTGCGCCGTCTTATTTGTTTGTGCTGCTTTAGGTACCAACATGCAAAGGGGGGGACAATCCTCGTCGTGGCCATCAGGATTTAAGTGACGACTGCAATGTTTGGCACTGGTACGCGTTTGTCTGTCAGTGACGGGGTATCCTTTTGCACGCTGCAAGGTTGGCTCAATCCAAAGCACGGACAGACTTAAGGGGAAGGTGAAGGAGGTGGAGCGGGAACGGTCAAAAGATTCCAGAGACAGACTGACCGACCTTGAACCTCAGAGGTTACGATGGTACCATTATTTTTTATTGTTCCCTTGCTGTACAGCAGATTACGCTTTGTGTTTTTATGTTTTGCATATGACGTTGTCTGTTACCAGCAGATGCACTCACAAGCATGCAAATGGCTGGGCTGGTTTATACCTTTGTAATGCATGCGTAGTGTTTCCCAGGTGCAACGCTCGCAGTGTTTATATAGCCAGTAAAAAAAGGGTCATATTACCAGCGCCCTCTGACTTGTGTGTGCCTTTTTATTGCAGGTGTATGCGTGTGTGTGTGTGTGTGTATAACTTGAATCCTGCGTGCACAATTAGAGACAGCAAGGTCTCTATTTACTGTCCTGTGAATAAAGAGCTAAACTTCACCCTTTGGCCTCTTTATGCCTCTATATCTCATTGTCAGTAAGGCTGGACAGTAACTCAGCAAATACATACTTTACAGGCTGTAAACCGTCACCAATAAAGGATCTGGAGTTATTGATTCTGGCGAATAACTAACTGAAAAACATGTGGAAACTGTCTTCCTTTCTACTCCACACTGCATACAGTTGTAAAAGCATTCCTGTCCCTTTAACTTTTTTTTTTTTTTACATTTGTTCACATTACAGCCACAAACTACAGTGTATTTTACTGATTATTTATGTGATAAGCCAACACGAAAATGATAAACAGTGGGGTTTTTTTTGTTTTTTTGGAAATCATGCAGAAAAATTGTGGTTCTTCACATTTTTCATAATTTACCAGAGTAGCTGGTTAGATTGCATTTAGGCCCAGACTTTGACTGGGTCATTTTAACACATGCATACACTTAGCTCCAAGTCATTCTGTTGTTGCTCTTACTGTATGTTTAGGGTCACTGTCCTGCCAGTAGGCAAAACTCCACTCCAGTCAACGTTTTGCCCAATATTTAGCTTTAACCAATCAACTCTGAACAGAATTAGAATAATTGTCATTAAAAAAAAAAAAAATGATTTCCACTTCACAGCTGGAACATTTTTAGTGTCTGTCTATCTCATAAAATCCTAAATCCTGTTGTGAGGTAATAGAAAGTGAAAAAGTTCAAGGGGTGTAAATACATTTTTGAAAAGCATGTAACACTGATGCTGTAGTTACCCAAACAGCTGAGAGTCGCTACATTATAATTAAACAGATGTGAATCTCAGTCTAATGTCAAATTGAATTGTTTCTCAGAGTTTTGACATGTCTTACTGTATGATTTACATATTTCTGGGAAGACGGGCTGCAACAGAAGAAGCACAGAATTCAGAAATGTATATAATACATTTTATTATTATTATCAAGACAAAAATGGCTGAGTGAAGAAAACAGCTGAAAATAGAGTGGCATTTCCATAAACTGAAAACGAAAACAACAACAAACTTGTAAGTCGAGCAAAAAACTCATAGATGTTGGACAATGACTTTTGGTCATCAAAACTAAGCGGTCACAATTCATCAAGGAGGGAGAAGAACTGAACTGATCTGTTTCTGCAGTGACTCTGTTCTGAACAGAGCAGGTGTTTGTTTGTATAGTCATAATAAATAACGTCGGCCTATGCCAGGGGCCGACTTCAAGTTCAGTTCAGAGCAAATGGCTCGAAGGCAAATACAGGACAGAATTGAATCTTAAGTTGTACCCCAACACCAGAGGTATGACGGCATGTACCTACATTTCTGTTTGTGATTTTACTCCTTGCATATGAGTTGTACCATCTTCAAATCAAAAAGCACCATGGTCTGTTTTGTCTATGAAAGAAAACTTTTTCAGGTTGATATTGGACTGATTGCATATGATAAAATGTAATTTTTTTTTTATTATATTTTTTTTAAACGACAGCTGGAATGTTTTCAGGTGGTACATGACAGTAAAAAGTTGGCTACCAAGAAAAACCCAACAATAGCTTGTATTACTGCATATAAAATGGCAGGAGAGAAAAAAAAATATATAGAAAAAAATATATATATAAACAAACTAAAAGGATATTTACAACCACCTGTTTTTCCCTCAGTGTGGCCACTTCCCCAAGCGGGACTGCCTGAAAAGGCCATCATATGACCTATCACCCTTTGGGGAACGCCACAACTTTTTTTATTTTTCAAAAAAAAAAAAAAAACATACTTTTTTTTCCCCCCGAGCATACAAATTATTCACACTAGATTATCCTGCCAAATTAAGAAAATATACGGTGGCAGCTTGTTGGGATTTTTTTTTTCACTACAGAAAAAAAAAGAGTACATTGAAACCTTTAAAGAGTACAAGCAAAACAGTTAAAAAATAAAGGCTCCAACATAAATACAATAAGTGCCTAAGCTAAGTGAACATTAATTTCAAATACCGTTCTAAATACAAGAAAAAAGTAGACCATAGATGTGTTATGAACATAGGAACTTACAAGAGTGTGCATTTTCCTATGCATTTTAGGTTCTCTCTTCTATATATTTATATATCATAAATCTCTCCTCAATGCAAATTTTTGTTCAACCTGAAGACGTTTATTTCATAATAAAGGCAAAAAGATGAGAGACATGTTTTTTTTCTTGTTTTTTTTTTTTTTCTTTTTTCTTGTTTTTTTTTACACAATTCATTACAGAGTGATCAAGTCCTGGATGCTACCACGACAGATTAGAGAAACATCAAAAAAAAAAAAAAAAATTAAATAAGGTTCTCCCCATAAAAAGTGTTACCTAAAACAGATTTTATTTACTTTTTTAATCAAATTTTACTCCTCTGAGTTGTATTATGTTTAACGTTTGTATGGCAATTCCTGCATTTATACCTCCAAAAGCAAAATCCCTGTTTAGCTCTCAGAAGGAAACATGGCTGGCAAATGTCTCTAGATCAAAACCTTTTTCTTTTTTCCTCTTCTTTTTTTTTTTTTAATGTTAATGCTAAGCAATGACACCACACTAATCTGTCAGCATAAGAGCAAGTTTTCCCTTGAGCGCCCAACTGTAAACTGGGAAAATTGAACAGTGCATGTAAGGTAGCGCCAGATCTGGAATCTGGATCCTCATTTTATACTCAACCAACTGTACCTCCGATTAGAGAGACAGATACAGAATCCAAGGCAGAGTGACAAGTGCTATATTATCATCATCATTGACAAAGGATGGAGATAAAAAAATAATAGAAAAACAGCCTCCATTAGGAGGAAAATGTTTAGAAAAATTGACCTTTTTAGAAATAAAACTTGTGTGAACAGGGGGTGTTTTTTTTGTTTGTTTTTTTTTAAGAATTAAAATTTCCTTTTGGAATAGTTTTTGATGCAAAAGGTTTCGGATTTCTTTAATGTTTCAAAAGTATATCAGATATTTGGAACTTTAGAGACACTTGTTAAACTCGATCAAAAGAGATGCACCAATTCATCAACCAGAGTCAAACAATTTTCTGACGGTTAAATACCGAAAATCTGCACCATTTGCGATCTACAAACTCGTCAATTGTTTTTGGGGTCCACTTTTCTCTTTTAGTTTAACTGAAATCAGACGTAGGGTTACAGACATGTGCTTTGATGCTTTCATGGAGATAAGTGCTGCATTTTCTTTTTTTCAATTCTCCAGGGCCTGTAACATAACTGTTTCTTTGTTATGCTTTTTGTCTGTAGAAAAAACATGAGCTGTCAAAATTGTAGATGAATAGTCGAAAAAAAAAAAAAAATAATGAAATCATTATCGGCCAGAAAAAAAATAAATAACTGAGGGTGGCTTTCTACCAATCACCCACCCTCACACTTCCTTACAAAAGTCACCAAAGGCCTCCTGACGCTTGTTAAACCCAATCATTGCAGACGCCTTAATCAGTTGACCAGAAACCAGAATAGACCAATTTTCCACAAGTAAAACTACTAAAAAATGTCCACCATAAATCCTCAAACCATTTTCAGTCTATAAGCCACACTGTTAATGCCTTTCTTTTTAAATGAGATCAAGATTAGGGTTCAATGATTTGATGCATTTTCAGATGGATTCAAAACTAATGCGTCAAAGAATTAACAGCACTTTGTTTTTTTTTTCTATTTTATGTGCAATGGTCTGAGAGGAAAAACCAAAAAAAAAAAAAAAAGTGGAATCTGTCTAAATCGGAATCAGCAGGTCAGACCTCAAAAGAAAACCAGCAACAGGTAACAGACATGAAAGGTGTGATTGGTGCATCTCTACTGTCCATCTACCGTCAGGCTCTAAAACCCACCCACCAAATCACTCACCTATAATCTGTCTGAATCACCAGGACTAAATCCCGTTTTATCTTCGAGCGACTGCTGACATTACAGTCTGAGCGGCTAACACAAAAGGAAAAAAAAAAAATCTGTGCTGCTTACAAAATAACACTTGCATTTTTAATTTTCAAAGAAAATAATCACTCTGGAACCTTTAAGAGCTTCATGTTGGTTAAAACAACTTGTCAAAGTACCTTTTTTTTTTTTTTCCTCAGTTGTACCAAACACAAACACCAAAACCAGAAACCTCTGACCCCTTTTAAGCATGTAACATGCCAGTAAACAGAATTGTAATCATGAACGCATTAATATGCATGAGTCAGGTAGTTAAACGATTTACCAGAGATATGCAAAATTCAGTTTATTTTTTTCTAGGTTTGTTTCAGCTGGTTCCCTATGTTTTGCAAAGTAAAAAAAAAAAAACAAACAAAAAAAAAACAGGTTGTGCAGGTGCTTGATGCAAGGACCTGCATCTTCCTGTGTATTGTAATCATTTATAGCTGAAACTCCGAGCTTATAGCAAAAAGGAGAATTAACCATTGCAGGTAAAATATCCAAGGCACTCTTTATCGTCATGTCACACCACATTATTAGTTTAGTTTCATTGATGTTTGTAAAAGAAATATTTAAACTAGTGCCCAGCATTTGATAGGCAGCCCAATTTTATATACATATGGATATATATCTCATCTCAATGTTGCATGGAAAATCTTTCACAAAGATTGGTTTTATGTTTGACCCTGCTCGTCTTGATGTTTTGACAATATGACACTGTCTGCTATGTTTGAACACAAAGCTGTACATGATATGTAAAACAGTATGTACTGTATGCAGCTTGGGTTATAACTAACTGTATTGTTTGTTTTTTTTTGTTTTTCTTTTTTGTTATGCTGAGAAAAATCAAAAGTATCAACAGCAACACATGTACAACCAAAAATCCTCCAGCTAAGGACAAATTTTCTCTTTAAATAGCCAAAACACACCAAGCATGCTGTCCAGTTACAAAAAATACAAAATGTGTAAATTATTGCACAATAAAAAGGCTCAAAAAGTTCTGATGCAATAGTATTGCCCAGTACTGGATCATGCATCAAGTTTTCTCCAGAAGGGGATGGAGAGCAGGGCTGCACGGCATTCTGGTGTCTAACCCTGTTGTCTTTTCCCCATTGCTCATTGGCTACAAAGCCTGGGTTGCTTTTTAGCTGGGGGGGTGGAGGGGATTGGAGAGAGAACTGCTCTTTGCCTATTCAGTTTTAATGTCATTAGCCAGAGGGCGGTCACTGTGCCACTTCTTCATGTGTTTTTCTAGAGTGCTGTACACACTGAAAGGCATGTGGCAAATTTCACATTTGTACACGTCCTTGCCCATCTGTCCGTGGGTCTTCATGTGGCGGGTGAGTTTTGAGCTCTGGGCACACGCGTAGCTGCACAGCTCGCACTTGTACGGCCGCTCTCCAGTGTGGCTGCGTCGGTGCACCGTCAGGTTGCTGCAGTTCTTGAACACCTTGCCGCAAAATTCACAGGTGTCGCTGCGGCGGCCGTCCTTGGAGCTCGGCCGCCCGTTTCCGCTGCCGCCGTGCGGCGTGCTGGCGCCGCTGCCCGTGCCGCTCCGTCCTGAAGGGGCCCGTTCCCCGTCGAGTTCACCGGGTGGGGTGGAGTAGCGCAAGCTGCCGTTTTCTGACGAGTGCTCGGATGAGGAGGTAAAGGGTGATTGTCTGGAGTCCCCACCTGTAAAACTGATGAAGGGGTCCTTGAGTTGTCGGGAGGCGGCGTAGCCAGCTAGCCATTGAGAATAGACGTTCTCTGTGTTTGGGATGGTTGGCGTAGGGGGGTCAAGGTCTTTTTCCACCTTGATGCGTTTGGAGAGAGGGCTCAGTGAGCCAGGACTGATGCCACCGCCCAGAAGCTTTCTAGAGAGGCTGTCGTTGGATAGTGGTCCCAGGCCGTTCATGGCAGTAGTCGATGCGTCATCTGCTCGGTCTAACTCGACAGCCGAGTCGTCATCGCCGTGCTCTCTAGACAAGCTCCGGTGATGCGGGTGTAGAGCGTTGCTGTTCTGGTGGTGGCGGGCCCCTTCCAGCCGCAGGCTGAAGCGATAGTTGTTCCTTCCCCCCTCTTCAACTCTAGCCTTGCTGTCGATTTCCTCCTCATCGCCTTCCTCCTCTTCCTCCTCCTCCTCTTCTTCCTCGTCTTCCTCCTCCTCTTCGTCTTCCTCCTCCTCCTCCTCTTCATTTTCAGGCATAATTCCGTTGTTCTCAGTCTTGAACTTGGCCACCACTGACTTGAGTGCATCCGTGGCACTGCCCAGTATGTCGCTTGTACCAGGTTCAGGCGAACTGGCAGTCGAGAGGCCGTCGTCTGACTTGGCATTGAGCGCCGACGACTTGTTCTGACAGTGCGTCTTCATGTGACGCTTTAGCTTGCTGGCCTGTGTGCAGGCGTGGTTGCAGAGGTGACACTTGAATGGCTTTTCCCCCGTGTGACTTCTCCGGTGAACGATAAGGTTACTCTGGAACTTGAAGGTCTTACCGCAGAACTCGCAAGACTTTGCCTTGAGAGGAGTGCCTGGCTGAACTGCATTTGATACAGGATTGGGGGTGGAGCGTGAGCCAGACGGGGACTGAGAGGTGGATAGGGGAGGCGTAGCTGTAAATGGAGGCTTAGAACCTGGCTGGAATGGCTGGAGCAGCCGTTGCATAGGGTTAGGTCTGTTAGGGGAGAGAGGCGGAGAACCCCCCGTGGCATTCCCAGCAAGCTCCCTCAGACGTCTAGAGAAGTCCATGCTCTGAGGGGGTTCTAATGGCACTGAGTTCAGCCTCATCACTCTGTCGAAGGCGCTAGGATGGTGGGTTGCCAGGGCAAGATCATCCGGGCTGAGATGGTGGCGTGGCGGTGGGCTGAAGAGCGGAGGGGTGCGGGGGTAACGGCCCTCGCGCGGCGTGGATGCTGAATCCCGGCCAGACCCTGATCCCGGCATCCTTAAGAGGCTGTAAGGGCTGCCGTCAGCCAAGTGCACGGCGTGGAGGGGCGGCTGAGAGGAGGCGCAGTCACCCCCCATCCCAGGAGCGGCAGCTACACGTGGGGTGAGAGGACTGCCAGGTTCGCTCTCCAGATAGATGCGGATGCCGTGAGTGTTCTGGGCGTGCTGGAGCAGGAACCAGGCACTGGTGAAGGGCTGCTTGCATGTGGTGCAGGTGTAACTGCTGGGCTCATCTTTATCTGACAAAAACAAAAAAAAAAGCAAACACACACAGAGAAAATTAAGTTAGAAAAGCATTAAATAAAAAATAAAAAAAACACTGCTGGATAAAATCTACAACATATATGGTGATCAATTTAAAAAATATCCTTCTTTCTTTTAATGCACTTCAACAAAAATAGCCGAAAATAAATAAGAAATTCACAATATTTTTAAATGAAACAGAAACTACACTGTGAACATCTTACGATTTGACCAAAAAGGACAATAAGTCGAGATTTGTAAAAGACAAAATATTTTCAGCACATTAATTAAAAAACACAGGGCGTATCTCATGCCGCCAATGCACAATTTATACAGATGAGAGGGCACAGAAATAATTCAAACAGTAATTGACTTTCAATTGCACTTGTACACTGACCTGAGATTTGCTTGACAATGCACGCCTAATCTCGTTAAACACACTCATCTTCCCTCCACTACTCTGTTTACGAAATTAACAATTCCAAAGTGGGACATGTATCGAATGCTGCGTATTAACGATGAATACAAATAAGAGGTCACATGTTAATAATTGTACCACTGTTTATCACAAAAAACCACACATTCACAGGAAATAAAAGCCACGAGAAAAACTGTGTCCGCGTGTTAGTGTGTGGGTGGGGAGGCTCCTTTGAAAATGCATTTCATGCATTGCTTTTCTATTTCTGATATTTCATGCTTTATGGATTTATTTAAATCCTCTCAGGTGAATAGAAAAGGAGAAAGGGGGGGAAGCAGAAGTGAGAGCTATGCAAAATAAGAAGCATCCACCGCTTGCAAATGTGCTCCTTCTTTCATCTTTTGCCGTTTTTTTTCCTTTCTTCTCTCTCTCTCTCTTTTTTTTCCCCCCCACTGCAGGCCATTCTTCTAAAGTCATTTGCAGACACTGAACCCGAAATCCACAGCACCTTCTATGCAAGCGAGGACGAACGAGAGACGGGGAGAGAGAGAAAGATAGTCCAATGTATGACGGGGAGCGCATGTGTTTTAAGCCGGCCACGGCTTAGAGAGACAAAGCGGGAAGAAGAGGGCAGAGAAAGAGCAGAAAGGAGAGATGCTGTGGTCGAGTTGTAGCGAAAAGAGTTTGATGTTTTGTGGCTTCGCCTGCTATCTCGTGTGTCCACAGTCACGGAGGCCCCCCTCCGAAGTCTCCCACTTAAAGAACATAATGCTGTGTAAAATGTGCACCAAATCAAATCTCCACACAAACCTTTCTCTCCTGACTGAAAAGAGTTGGAAGGGGGTATAATGGTAAATTATGGATCATTACAATCTGCAAAAATTACAGTTAATTGCTGCCACCTGCAATGGGCTTTGACCCACTATGGAATTTTTCCATCATAAAAAAGCCATTTGCCCATACGCTTTTTTGCTCTCACTCGTTCCCTTCCTCCTCTCTCTCATAAGCACAAATAAAATGTGCCAGTTACATTAACACACACTTCCTGATTATGTGTGTGTGTGTGTGTGTGTGTTTTTATGGCTTTAAAAGGAGAGCCCATGTATCCCCCCCATAAAAACGGCTGCAATAACCTGTGTCCTGCTGTACGTTTTCCTTTGATTTGTAGCCTGCATACGCTAACCCCAATGCTAGCGTAACGTGCAAGCGGACAATGTAAAGGCAGTAGGAGGAAAACATACTCTTTTTCTGCTGTTGTGAATGACTAGGAAGGACAATAAGGGGGTTTGTGCCTTTCAGAGAGAAGAAATCACAGAGGAGTCGGGAAAGTGAATGAAAAAGTCAGGAAGAGGAAGAAAGAGAACTGGAAGTGCGGCATGGAGGGGACAGTCTTCAAGATAACCTAAAGCATTTGTAAAGGACATGTGTGCCACCACACAACACTTAAAACTTCTGCAAATTCATTTTTTCATCAATTGAGGCACCAGCGTATCTTGAGCGATATAAACATTTGACAAAGTGTGCTCATGCCACAAGCAAGGAATAATAGTTTTTTTTTTTTTTTTTTTTTCATCCCGGGGGTTGGGCACAATGACGCGAATCAGAAAGTCAGAACAACGGATGTCAAGACAACAATGGCACATAAGATATCTAAATAAGCCCACTATTGTCCTTAATAGCCATCCTCCTGGGAATGGAGGAAAAGTGATTCAAAGGGATAAAGAACATTTTGACAAGGCGTTTGATGTTTTTCGTTTTTTTATTATTATTATTCGAGAACAGAGGAGCAAAGAACTGTGTGAGGGAGGAAGGAGGATCTTACAAACAAGTCTGTCGTCTAATGGAATAAAAGAGAAGCTCCCACTCTCTCTCGGTCTGTTTCTCCCCTTCTAAAAACTTAGTCTGGGGCGAGTTAGGGCTGGAGAGCAGCAGAGCTGAGGCTAATGCTGGATCTCCAGGTCCCTTTGAAATAGGATCAGCAGAGAGGAGAAACCACACTGACAAGCCCTTAGCTGCCATTTCATGGCAAGGGGCTGAAAGAGGGGACTTTAGAAAAGAGAGAGAGAGAGAGAGAGAGGACAAAAGTGTGTGGGAGAACTGAAAGAGAGCACGGAAAATATAGAAAAACATAGATCAACAATAATCCGGAATGTAGAAAACTAAAAACCAGACAAAAAAAGGTAAAGTATTTTTGAACCACTCCACATATTGCAACACTGAGAAAAGGGCAGCAAACGTGGTATTGGTTACTCTACTGCCATCGGGAAGATGGCATGATATTGATCAGGGTCATTTTATGATTCCTTAAACTGCAGTCAGTCACTTCACGTACTACTCACACCATCATCACAAGCTGCAAAACAAACTACCATATCATATACACCTGAGTTACATAGTGTAACTCAGGTGTATATGTGTCTAATATAAGTTCATTTCAAACAGCACTCCAAAACTTTTTGTAGTTTCTGAAAGGAAAACTATTATTACCCCTTAAACTTGGTAATCAAGGTCAAGACAGTGGCTGGATTATGTGTCTAGTTCTGCAGCCCAAGCGGAAGATGAAACGTCAGCAGACGGTCAATAGCTACTGGATTTAGAGCAAAAAAAAAAAGAAACCTTAAAATGGGCTTCTGACCTGAATGGCCCTGATTTGTGATCACCTAGCACAAAACTGAAAATTGGATAATTATACAATCAGTAAATGCTCAAGCAGAAATACTAACACTTTTCTTTGTAAAAAAAAGAAAAAAAAAAAAAGTTTACAGACGGAAGGTGTCTAAAAATGAAATTGAAGAAAGTGAAAATGCTGTTAAAAATATTAAACTCGACAGTTTTGTTATTTATTTTTAAAATAATCTGGCAGAAAATCTTGGTATCTTATGACCCAATCTAAGGCATAGTTTAAGTTGCTTGCAAAAATAAAATGTCATTGAGTTGTAATTTGCCTTCTAAAAGGGGATGTGCTGTAGTTTTCTTTAAAAGGGATAGGTTTGTACAGATACCAATAACTTTACTGTGTCTGTAGATTTCCAGTGATGCAGACGTTTACTGAGAAACTGTAAGTTAGGGTTATTTTTGACAAATCATTGTGTTACCATACTATAAACATTTCCATGTTCCAACAACCTCAATTTCTTCAAAAGGCAGCCCAAAATATTCTGCTATCCATAGTTGCAGAGAAATCAGAGTCATCTTACGTCAGTATCACAGAACTTCACAGAAATCTCTGCACCCTTACTGGAAACACACATGGTGAGTCGTTTAATTTTTGCCACCTCTCCCCCACTTTAACACACACTGCAGTTCATCAAGAGAGAACAGGTTAGTGAATCGAGCCACGGCGGCATGCAACAGTCAGCCGCTAGAGGCGTCGGATGTAGGTACGAAAATAACAACGGCTCGATGTTTTCGGATGTCTATCACACACCTTTGATATGTTCAGTCCCTTACCTTCAGAGGTGCCTGACATAAATTTGCTTCATGGCTTCCTACAATGCCCCACTGGAGTCCTATGAACTCAGCTTTATTTAAACAGCTCACATCTGCCGGGACATGGCCGACTTAATTGGTGATTTACAAACAACCAGAGGTATTTAAAGAGGGAGTTGTCTTTGCAGCCAGATGATAAAACCGTTTATCGAAAGAGGTTACTGATTGCTGTAATGTTAGTGGCCCAACCGAGGCATGTCCACAAACTCATAAAAAATGGTAAGAGATTACTTGAGTATAGTCTTGAAGCAGTCTCCACCCCGAGATGTATCCTCAAACTTTCTGGTCCTACTTTTAAAAGTTGCCAGACTTGTCTTGACCTCTAATTCTTTTCTCTTTTTTTTTCCGTTTGTTTGCGTTGTCCTTGACCAACCCCAGTAGTCATCTAAGGCCGTCCTAGTGTGACCATGTTGCTTTCACTGATATTGGTCATTAAGCTAATGGAGAAACAAGCTAACAGGATTAGCTTGCGGGTCCTCCAAAAGGAGACGGAGGAAGAGGAACAGAGGAGGATGAAGGCAGAGAGGGGCGGAAGACACGGGGGACGCAGCATGTCACGGCCGTTCCTCAAAGTTATCAGTCGCTACGGCTTGAGGGAGCACTTACAAACACCTGAAAAGTGATTATGCTAATACAGGTCCTTGCCAATATTCATAAGTGTTTATAGGTGTTGGAGTGAGTGCTTTGGGAGGAAGGAGGCTTGTCAGTACAGTGCCTCTTAAGAGTGCCTTTAGCCGTAACTGGCGTTAATGTGATTACTACTCTGTTTATGTCATTAGGGTATTCACAGTCAGGAATTGGACAGGGGTGAAGGGTGAAGCAGGAGAGGACATGTTGAGGGAAAAGACTGTGGCCCTCTTCTTGTCTAAAGTCCCTCTCTTCTAAATGACTTTCAGCAGTGTTTAAAAGCGTTCTTAGCTAATTGTTTATTAGCAGCTTCAGAGATAAACCAAAGAAGTCTCATCGTGTGCTGATGTGTCAAGCAAACTTTACAGGATCGGTCTTCTTTCTTACTTCACTAACTCTGTGTCACTGTTTCCTTGCTGCACATCCAGGCTCATACACACTTCTTTGTCCTGGGCACGCATACCTGGACATACGGGGGAGAAAAAAACTTGTCTGACCAACACTTGTTTCTGAGATAAAGATGAGTGCAAGGAATACGCTTCACTCAACAGAAAACCAGCCAACACCGGCGGGTGTTGGAATTACACACGTTACCGCTGGGCGAAATCTACTGGCTGCTGGATGATTCACAAGAAGAGAGAGAAAAAACAGAGAGGACACAAGGAAGAGGTTGGAAGCGAAAAGAGCAGAGGTGCACAAGATCTGAGGAAGAAAAGCCGGTTTTGGCAGGAAAAGGCAAAAAGGGAAATGCGCGATTGTAAGATAAAGACGCATGGTAGACGTGAAGGGTCTGTGCCCGGTTATAAAGTAACCTGCTGGCTGTTGGCTTTGTCTTACCTTTCCTTCCCCCCGTCTCATTCTCATGAAAGTTGATAAGAGCAACTGTGGAAGTGAGGAGTTGCTCTGAGCTACTAGCAAACCATTATAGACGGATGGCACCCACACAGGGACCAATGAAGGCAATGCACCATACACAACAGACTAATTTGTATGTGCATGCTGGGGAAGACGGTATTTTTCATAAAGATACGCCTTGGCACACTCTTTTATGCTGCTTATGCACACTCAGTGTGAGCTACCGACATGGCATTTTCAATAAATGTGTGTGTGTGTGTGTGTGTGTGTGAGCGAGAGAGAAAAAGAGAAACAGAGAATGGAAAATTGTAACAGTGCTCGCCACAATCATTTCAAAATTAGCATAGCTCCGCACTGTCTGTTTCCCTGCGTGACCTTACTCTCTTTGATCTCCGCTCGGTTGAACTGAGTTTGAACTGACTATACAACCCAAACATCTACCAATGCATCCATCTATATCCCTCCATATATTGCTCCATCCATCCGTTTGTGACTAATCTCCGTATGAGCAGATCCATGCCTGGATGCGACTCGGGTCCAGAAGAGCTTTCCAACAGGCTCGGCCAGCTCCGTCTACGACACAGATTCTTATTTCCTCTCTGCTCAGCAGCGTCGGAGGGAGAGGCCTGACACTATTGTTTCTCGTGCCGGCTCTAATAGTACAGTGAAAAGACCTGCGGGCCTCTAAGCTTACCCGGTTTAATTAAACGGACCGTCACTTATGTAAGCGTCCGCGGAGATTATTTGTCAAGCTGGGAGCCGCTTCGCAGGATCAAACCGCCATCGACACGAGAAAAAAAAAGCCAATGCTCTGTAGACGAGTAATTAAATGAAGGAGAGGAATCAAAGAAACACTTTGAGCGCAAAAAATATACAGGTACATAAGAAGACATATTCAAAAGCAGGACTATTTTTTGATGTGGGCAATATCCCAGATGGGCGAGAAGTCTCTGGCTTGCTTCAGAGGGGAAATGTGAAGAGCGCTCTGTCAAAGAAAAGATATGTCTCAATAACCTGCAGCTTGAAGGGGGAGAGCAGAGTAAAATATGCTAAAAAAAAAAATAAATCTTACTGTACTTCAACTAAATGGAGTAAAGTAAAATAAAAATGTAGCCATCTTTTGCCCTCTTTGATATGAAAATACATCCAACAACATTCAGATAAGTGCGTCATCCCAGTTTAAAACGCTATGACAAGATAGCCTCCGCACGACATGGGGCCAGCAGCCTCAGCTTCGCTATCTCTGCATAGCTCAGCTCATGACAGGCTGCCATCCCTGCAGAAAGGATGGAGGGGGACCGGGGAGGTCGGCTAGCTGCACATTTCTGCATAAATCTCCAGATAGATAGCATCAGGAGAAAAGAAACAGGGGAGGGAGGCCGGCAAGCAGTGAAGGATGATAAGGCCCCCAGGGCAGGGCATTCGACACTGTCAAAACCGTTTCTTCGCCGGCTATTGGACGAGTGGAGCGCGTTATTAGCCTGCATACCATTTGCCGGGACGCGATTCGGCTTCACCGGAGCATACAGCGCCCTGTATCTGACCTCTCCTCTTTCCTCCTCCTTGACATGCGGAGAGATGGACAGAACATCACAAACATCGAGGAAAAAGAAAAAAAAAAGGACTACGGAGATCTGAAGTGGACGCTTCGCTTTGATCAACAGCACCTTCAGCAAGATGAGGCGCTAGCAGAAACTATGAGGAGGATGGAGAATTTGTTTTGAAATTAGTAAAAAAATAAAAAAAAAACGCCTGCAGGATAGTGGCTTGAAGTGACAAAATTACGGCAACGGATTTTTGCATAAAGAAGCAAAGGCTTCACTGGGTTGCCTTCATGTAAATTCACATTTACTGAACACAAAATAAAAAAATAAAAAAAATGGAGCTTTTTGACATACTTGGTTATTCTGCGAAGAAATAACCCACATTTTTGTGTTTTTGAGGCCAAACATCAGCAAGAGTGAAAACGCAAGTCTTAATAGTTCCTCGCCATTTCCCTTTATATTTTTCACATACTGTAACATTTCTTCTGCAAAATAGTTTAATGGGATTTTATATGACATGATGGGAGAGTGAAAGAATAAATAAAAAATCTAAAACATTTGGTAGACATTTGTAATTAGCCAATTCTGAATCATCAGTTTTGTAGAAATTATAGCTCCCAGTCTTTCAGGGTGTCAACCTGCAGGCTTTCCCCTTCAAGACAAAAATATTTTTCTTTTTTTTTTTTTTTTTTTTTGCAGAATATCTCAAGCTCAGTTAGACTGGATGAAGAGAATCTATGATCAGCAATTTAGCAGCCTGGCCGTTGCCTTCCGGTGCAACTCTGCTCAAAAAGAAATTCATCCACCACAGTCTGCGCTTTCTCCCCTCGACTTGGATTGTCTCTGGTCGATTTTCGACCGGACCGATCAGCGAAGAAAAGAGAAGAAGCGGACGATGATTTTCTGCGTTGGCAGCGAAGGAAATCGGCACTTTGCAGTGGAGGATGGTTGTTTCCAGCACAGGCAACTTTATGTCAACATCTTTAACGTCAAACTGGCACATTACAGACATCACGAGCAAACATCGGTGACTGGGTAAAATTTACAACCTCAACACAGTCCACGCCTTCAGGAAACAAACAACGTAGATCAAGGGGCTGTTTTTTTTTTTTTTTTCTTACCATGGTAGCAATTTATAAACCTCGTCACAGATTTTCAGCTGTATTTCGGCTGAACTTTGACTGAGCCAATTCTAAGACATCAATAAGCTTTTTAAAACCATTTCATCCTAGTTCAGCATGATGCTGCCACTTCGTTTCTCAGGCTGATGTGCTGTGTGAGGTTTCTGAAACTACTATAACAGACCAATATCACTTTTACATGTCGGTCTGTTACATAAAATTCCTGCTAAAATACGCTTTTCTGTTCTAGCTTGACAAAATGCTATCCGGTTTAAGGGCTTTTAAAACCTCAGGGTATTGTAAACGTTTTTATAAAAAGATGAATTGTTCTCACTTCTCTTATTTACTTTTCCGTAGCCTTGTTGCACGATTTATGTTTAAAGAAAATAGTGGTGTTGCCCACAGAAAAATAGTGAACAAAGAATAACAGACTCAATTAATAGAGAACGGGAAAAGCCAAAAAGGAATCTTGTAGAATTCACTGGCACCATTCAGGTTGGAGGTGCATAAATAATAAATTCAAATGTAAGGGTGAGACTGAAAATCAAAGGGATAAAATGAAGTTAGTAAGCGCTATTGAGACTGCTGTGTTGAATAACTCAGATGGCGATAAAAGAGAAAGGAGTGAGGAGACCAGAAGGCGAACAGAGAGTGGGACAGAAGAGATGTTTTAAGAGGAAAAACTGGTAATGAAGGGTTAGAGACTGATTCCCTGAACAGCAGAATCCGTGAGCCGATGGAAGATCGGACTTTTATGCACAATCCCACACGTTGTGATGCTCAGACATCGAGGGCCTGTCTGAATGGAGTAAGGCATGATCCCTTCCTCTCATGCTCCTCAAAGTTACGTCATCACAACAAGAATGCACTCATCAGGCCAGTTTATGCAAAGCTTTGTTCCAGACTTTAAGAAAGAGAGGAAGAGTCTACTGCAGGGGTGTCTAAGCTTTCTGCAACAGGGGCCACAACTGTAACGTTAAAAGTGGTCGCGGGCCACAAAAACGGTATGTGTTATGTAAAAATGCAAAAACAAATTAAACAATAATTTAATAAACTGTACCAGCCTGAGTTCTATTCAGAAAGTATCTGTATACCATTTTATATATTCAAGAACATGATACAAGTTTTAATAATCCCCCTCCTTTAGCCCAGTTAAATAAATGGCTGCACCCAATTCTACATTCAAGTAAAAGTTACTGGATGCTTGTTGTGCTATGAGGTATCAAATTCAAATGAAAGCAAACATGTGGTTGTTAAAAAAATTTATAGTTTGTGTTGTTGCCTAAGTTTTCCAACTTAAACTTAATTTAATTTGCTTGTGCTATTTATTTATTTTTTGACCAGTGAAAATGTAACTTTAATTCTGTTTTATGCTTTATCACCATCAGATGGTGAAATAAATCTGTTCTATTCTTGAATTATGTACAAGACCACAGAGACTCTTTGGTCACCCCTGGTCTACTGTATGCAACAAGCTCAGGGTTTCCAAAGCAAACAAACAGAAAAACTACGTTTTATGCAGTAAAAAGACACATTTTCTAGTCTTGGTGTTAAGGTGGAAAATAAAAGCACACCTGTAAACAAACAACTGAATTTCTGCCTAGCGCTGGCCGGAGCAGTTTGCTCCTGAACTCGCTCACATTTGCCCTCGAAGCTCTCGAGCATGGCCAGCGAACAAGATGCCAGCGAACAAGGGCTGTTTTTCAAACACGCAGCTATTTTCTGCCACGTCCCTTCACCTCGGGGCGTAAGGACCAGGGCATGTGAGCTTGGGCCAACCATAGCAGCTCGTTATGCATCGGAGCCTAAAGGCATTGTGTGGAGGGACATGGCGCTTTGAAACAAGGAGGGCCAGTGTTGGAGCGAGGCGAGGCCCCGGAGCTGTGGAAGCTGGAGGTTTAACACGCGTCCAATCTGCAGTGTGTGACTGTGCACACGGTGGTCGAGTGGTTTAAGGAAGCATCAACAGTCGCCCTTTAAATTGAGGGATGTTTCGGGGGTCAGATGGAGACCGTGAAAGTTATAGATCGACTCTGTCACAAGTTCACAGTGTTTATTTCTTTTCTTTTCCTGTTGCTAGAGTCTGTAACGAGGACACAGTCACACGCTGAGACCTTAGCGCCTCCACTCAACGCCATCCATTGATCCAGCCCCTCCATGCCTTGCTCCATTATTAATTCATCGAGCAGAAAACTGTGCAGCGCCAAACATTGATTAAAATTGCAAAATGGCCTCCTGTTCGGCTCAGTTCAACCCCTTCAAGACAAAGACGACGGAGTCAGGAAGAGACTTGGCTGAGAAAGGAAGTGGTCAAACAGTCACAGCGGCATGCATATGCTCCCCTTCCTGCTCTTCCACTCCATCCATGAACTTGACAGTGAAGTCGTTAGGACGATCCAAGAGGTTCTGACGCCCACCAGGGTCACACTTGTGTCTCAAGCTTCTTTGGACAAAAACTGGCTGGCAAATGAAATGAGTCCCATTTGGATTGCATATTACAGTGCAGGATAATCCTTCACAATGTCACAAGCCGCCACTGAACGTGCTTCTGAAACAATGTTATGTTTTGAAACCTGGTCAGCGGAAGGGGCACATGCAACGCAGCGGTAATGATATTCATGTCTAAGTAACAGATGCCAGCTTTTTAGCTGAAAAACTATGTTCTGATTATACTCTGTAGCAAAAAAATAAAATAAAATGAAGATAAAAGTGTTTTTCTCTTTGTTAAAAGCAGACATTTCTGGTTATTCTCATTGGATTAGCATAAGGAGCATGCATAGGTCCAGGCAGTAAGTGAGCGGGATATTAATTAAGGTAGCCAACCTGTAGGCTGCATTGTGCACAGCTGTAAAGCATAAATCAGTGTTTTAACAAGGCCATGGTCGTAAGATCTCAAAACCGTGCTGGAAAGCAACATGCTCAACCATGCCAAAAATCTGTATAGGTCCAGAGCTCCTATAGATCACTACGTTTATCATGGGTGGGGGGGGCGATGGCAGACTACCCGAGGGTAGAAAAGAAAAGAGGGCAGAGAGTACGAAGCACAGGGGCACAAAAAGAAAGTGCCAACAGAAGGGACAAGAACCTACATGTATAGTACGGGTCATCAGGTTTGTGAAAGCGCATGCGGCGCACATACATGTGTGCTGCAGGCGAGTAAGTGCGCTCAGTTTCTATCATCTCGGTTTCTATAATGGTTCTGTAATAAACGCCAAAGGAAACCCGAGCTAATAAGAGAGAAGAAGACGGAGACAGATGAGAAAACGTTCGCAGAGATCTTCGGCGAAAGGTCAATAATCTCACAGTTCAAACACGGCCTTTTTTTGAGAGATGCCAAAACGCGCTTTCAGACCTCAAAAGCGTCGGCGAGCAGAACATGTGAAGAAAGCCCGAGTGCCACTGGTGACAGAAGGATTTATTCCCAGACAGCTGCGGGACAGAACACACTCTGGAACAGGCTGAGTGGCTGGGCGAGTCCACCTCCAAGCCATCGCTTCTTCATAGAAAGAGCCACGGACTCAGGCATTCCACAGCAGGCAGTGACAGGACACAGCTAATTGGGGAACATAACGCTGATGCAGACGTTTACGCTTTGCAGGGCAGCACTGAGGCTGAAAATAAGCAGAAAAACTGTATTTTTTTTTTTCTTTTTTTGGTCTGATTTCAAGTAGACTAAAACTACACACACTGGGAAGATTAGCAGTTTTCAAGCAGCAAACAAAAACATATTTCTGCGAACATGCGTAGCTTCAAATTAATAGCTGATCAGAGGAAGGTTGGGTTTCTGATGCTGTTCCAGCTGAGAGTCATGAACCAGATGTTTGTGGTTCTGCAGGACGCAGCAAGACGCGTGATGCAGCCGCAAGATCCAAAATCCTAACTGCTCTGACGAAAACTTGAGTTCTCAATATTTATCTCCGACAGCTCCACCTTCCTGTGCTCGTTTTTCGTCCACGATCGTGTCAAAATATGCAGCCGTGGCAGGAATGCGGCTCCGCTCCATGTCAATATGAACTCGGCTTCTCAGGATCCACCCTGTCCTTTTAAGAGGGACTGACAACCGCGGACTGACACGGGGGGTCACGGGGGCAGCAAACCCAGAGGACTGCTTGTGCTGCATTCTGAGAAATGAACTGTGTTTGCACAAGGTCAAACTGTAAGCGACCTTATGTGCTCATTCCATACATGTTCTGGAGATATGGTTTAGGCCTATGGAAAATTCTGACGACCCGGCCTCATATCTCCTGCAGTACCTCGTAGAAAATATTCATGCAGTTTTTCCACATCTGATCCAGTCGCCACCGCGAGCTGCTCTGTGTGTGTCATTGGAAAGGCCAACACAGAGGAGAACACAAGTCTGAACTTGATGGGGAAATTACTTCAAACTTTTCAACAAATAAAAATCTGTTGTGATGTTTATCTGTATTCCCTTAGACTTAATGCTTTGCTCCAATCACATCCGAAGGCTTTCAAGCTACGTCGCTTCGAACTTCTTTAGGTTGATTTTTTTTTTTTTTTTTTACCATTCTTTCTGCAAATAAGCTCAATTTAGTCGGACATAGCCGGATGGAGATTATGTGAACATCAGTTTTTCTTGTCACAGATTAAGCTCCAGTTGTACGTCTAGGTTTGCTCATTTGGAATGGGGAACCTCAAGCCCAATCTCGTGTCTGTTCCTGGCTCTGACAGGTTTTATTTCCTGTACTTTGCTCCGTCCATCTTTCCAGCATCCCCACAGCATGATGCTGCCACTGTCATGTTCCCATGGCAGGGATGGTGTTTTCAGGGTATCTGGTTTCTTTCAAACTTAGTGTTTGTCATGTAGGTCAAAACGTTTTGTTTGACATTTTTATGAGGCTAGGCCACACTTTTCAGATTATTATTTGTAAAAAAAAAAAAATTGAAATTTTCCTCCTCCACCATTTTGTGTGGGTCTGTCAGTAAAAACCTCAATCGTAACTTGCAACATGTTGTTTAAGGGAACTGAATACGTTTGGAAGGTGCCACACCTTTTACTCAATTACAGTGACATAAATGGATATCAAAATAATGTTTTGCACATAGTATGGATGTTCCTCATCATTAATTTTAACTCATATTGTCTTTACCATATACAAAGTAGTAGCCAATAAAGGAAAGTACATAGCCGGGAACGTAGAGAATACAATCGGAGGAGAAAGGGCCTTTGGCTAAAGGGTATCAAAAACAACATTAAAAGCTGTGAAGAGAAAAGGGAAAAAACAAAAGAGCGGTGGACAGCTTCGCAGTGCAGCACACCATTCTAGATTACATTAGTGGCAGCTGCTCCCTTTGTCTAGTTTTATAGCCTGGCCTCAAGAAAACGCTGCTAAAATTTCATTTAATCTGCTGCTGCAACTCAAGTGTCAGTCAGCCACTCAAACAAGGGGAGACTAAAAGCACCGAGCTCATATAACTAAGGCAAAATAACGCTAATAATATCTCTCTCGGTAGCCTCTCAAGCCGACATTTTGTGTAACCGAAGAGGGCTCGCCATTCTCGCCGGTGCATGGGAACCTGGCCTGCTCTCCGAGTCCAGGGGCAGGTCTCTAATGGTGAGTGAACTACTCAGACACCATCCTCCTTCCCCCCTCATCATCTTTACCTCCTGTTCATCCATTTAAGTCATTAGCAAGTGTTTCAGAGAAGAAAAACGTGGCTTGGGTTTATAAAAACAAAACAAAACAAAAAAGGTAATAGCTAGAGAAACTGTGTTTACTCTTTGAAGGTAAGAAGGGTGATGTAAGCTGAATTGGAAAATTGGTGATTGATCAAATCATCAGAGATATTAGAATAGTGAAGATTTTTAAGGAAACATGTTGAAGGAGTACAGTACCCTCTGGAAAAACTGCTGAACAATCAAAGGTAAACAAAGAGAGAATCTTGGAATCTATATTGTTAGAAATAGTTTTCAAGCTGAATAAGCACAGGACCTGCTTTGGAGAAAATAGCATAAATGTCTATTAAGTTAAACCAGCTAATAGCTGTGTACAAATGTAAGAGAGGTGAGCGTGAAAGGCAAAAGCAGAAAACTGAGATGAGTTGAAAATGCTCAGCTTGTTAGCTAAAAGTACTTAACACCTGCTGCTATGAAAATGGTTTATGTGCTCAAGCATAAATGCTTAAATTAGCAATTTAAATTAGCATTTTAGCTAACCTAGAAACCCTTATAAAGGCACAGAACGCTAATAGCCACACAGTAGCCTGTTGCATAAGCAGAATCCAAAGAACACATGAAATATTTATTTTAAATAACTGGGAGATGATTTGTTCACTTCCTCCAAATTACAGGCAGACATTGATGTCATCGCTTACAACTTTTCCTTCTTCTACCAGAGAAATCAACTTCAATGGGAGAAATCCCAGACTGAGCACTGAAGGGAAATAGAAATCGAGTGGAATTGTGTAGGAAGACAATTTCAAGAGCAACAACAAAGTTATATGTCATCTAAAAAATACAAGACGATGTGGTACAGGACTTATAATTCAACGTTAAAGTTTAAATAATATGTAATATATAACAGATATCAAACAAAAATATTTCTGATGATTTCTGTTTTCATTTTTAGTCTCTTTGTATCCTGCTTGAATGAAATTTATGAGACCAATGTTTCTACTGGTACCAGCTATGTGCAATAAACCCATTCTCCTAAAAACTCGCCTTCACTTTATGAATCACCCATTTATTCATAAATAAAGTAAGACTGGAAATTTTATTGTGAAAATTCCGAGGAAGGAGCAGCAGCGGTTAGGTCCAGCTTCCTTCCTGATCTTACACAGCGGCATGTCCACATGCATCCACGTATGTTTTATTCAGATGAGCGGAGGGGCGTTAAAGCTGAGAGAAACAGTAAGGCTCAAGGGACTCCTTTTCTTTAGCCTCGGGGGGGGGAGAGAAAACTAAAAGAGCCGGGTGTGGGAATGATGAAACCGAGAAGGTGGAGGAACACACCAAAGCACTATGCACAAAAATACAGCAGAGGAGGGCTGCAGCGGGCCGTAAGGTCAAGATTTCCTCTCCATCTGTCTGAGTGGGAGAGATCACTGCTGATGAGAGAAAGCTGGGGACTTTCTCTCCCACTGGAGCAGGTTACGCTCTTCATCCACTCAAGATCAGCCGCATTTGAAGTGAGTGGCACCTCTGTGAGAGACTCGTGATGTATTGCAAGATAAACAGCTGACAATGTTTTTGTCTTGTGAAACAAAGTCGGCTCTTTAGCAACATTAATACAAATCCCATAATTAAGGTAACGCGCGACAAGTGCATAATGTTTTTACTGTGTATACTGAATTTGTGGTGGTGTTAAAAAAAAAAAAGAAAAAAAAAATTGAATTTTTTTCCATAATGAGCAGTTATGCTGTAAGCTCTGTAAGGTGTTTTATATAAATATTTAATAAAAATACATATTATGATATAATCTCTTACACAAGAAAAGCGGTACTAATACATGCAAAGTTATGTATTAATGTTACTTATCCATTATATGTACTGATATTTTCATACACAGAAGCGCAAATTTTTTTCCAAATAACTAAATATAAACATCGATGCTCTACTCAGCCAGAGAAACTCAGAGTCACTCCAAAGGGTTTTTAGCATCTCACTAGAGGAACTTTAACCAGTTTGAATAGCGTGACTGAATTTTCTTCTGGTTTTTCATGTTAACATGTAAAATCTTTGTATGTCTTGAGACCAAAAAAAAAAAAAAAAAAAAAAAAAAAAAAAATGGACCGGAGGAATATTTTCAATTTTTTTTATTTTTTTTTTTTTTTTGAAAAAATTAAAAAAAAAAAAAAAAAAAAAAAAAAAAATGGACCGGAGGA
>NW_015112771.1:272819-299979 GCF_001443285.1 Poecilia latipinna | reverse complement strand
AAAAGGGGGCTGACTTTTTTTTTTGTTTTTTATTTTAAAAAGTAAAAATTTTTTTTTTTTTGAAAACAAAAAAAAAAAAAAAAAAAAAAAAAAAAACTGGACTGCAGGAATACTTTCACATTTTCTGAATTTCTTGTTATTTATGAGAACATTTTACACTTTTAAAAATATCTGACCAGTTTAAAGGGAAATGTCCCCTCCTAGTAGTTCTGGAGAACAGTGGTAACAAGGTGGACCTTTGCAAACACACAAACAATGTAAAGGGTTATGGTGTAACATTATAATGAGCCACTTAGCCTTCTAATTCTCCCAGTGAATAAACAAAAATTTGAGTAAATGCAGCTCGACGCAATATAAATCGACGTTCCAAGAGTAAATAATATCAATAGGAATAATTCACAAGGAATCGTGGCTCAGAAATGCTAATGAGTGTTCACCCTTACCACTGCTATGGAAAACAAAGATTAGTTAAAAAGGAAATACAAAAGACATAAAAAAAAATAAAAATTAAAAGGAAGCAACACATATGAAAATAAGTGCTAATGAAGTCATGGAAGGCGGCAGAGAGGGTGCAGGGGGGGATGCACGAGGGCAAATTAACCTTTTTAATTGGAGAGCGGTAGCCCTCTTTGGACCCAGCAGTTGGATCCGGAGTGCTGACAGATGATGAGAAGGAAATGGCAGACCTATTACAGGCAATCTGGCCCTACAACTTGGCAGACAGCTGCAGTACGAGAGCCTGGGGAGGACGGGGCATGTCCAGCATGGAGAGCTCTCCCTGCCAGAGCGCTAGCTGGCAAGAGGCAAGCTCGCTTCAATAAAGGTATAAATAGAGAACAGTTATCTTGGCACTTTGAACCATGGGGGTAAAGGGTTGTCATACGTGACTTTGGTTTCTTGTGCGATAACAAAATGCCACCTGGTCAAGAAAACGGAGAAGGGTTTTCCTCTAATGAAAGGGAGGGAGAACCAGTCTGACAGGTGTGAGAGAAAGGCCACAGGGGGGGAGATAGCGGTGGGACAATGGCGGCTGAGAGGGGGGAGGGGGGGAGGCAGGGGTCTCACTGAAAAATTCACAAACCATATGAGTTAACCTGACTTTGTACTTGTGCACACAGGACATTTTAAACCCTGCAACGTCTGCCTCAAGCTCGCAGAGGACAATGATGTAAGAGAAAAAAAAAAAAAAAAAAACAGGGGAGGATGACTTGCTGTCAGCCTGCTTGTCTGGATGCGAGAGCTGTGTTTATGTCTGAGGAAACAAGAAAAACAAACATCAGTTGAAGTCTATCCAAGCAAGAGATAGCCGCTTCTTAACGCGGCCGTGGACCCGACTCTACCTGTACGTTCCCTGGAGGGAAACGAGATTTACACAAAGCTCTTGAGCAGGCTTTGGTTGGGAATATCTGAACCATGACACTTTAAGAGCTAATCCACAAACTCAAGAATTACCACCTGACTTCTCACTACCTGAATATCTTTGCCACTTACAATAAATTTACTTGCAAGTGTTTGAGAGAACTTCAGAATAAGTTGATTTCCAGCTTCACACCGGTGACTAAAAAATCCAAACTTTTTCCGGCCTCCCTAATCAATCACTACTGGATTTGTAATGTTCTCACACTTCAGTGCGGATGCTGTTACTGAGTGAAGAAGGCTCAAAGTTATGCATGTTCAGTAGCACATGCATAACTTGTAAGTGCTCCAGACCATTTACTGCATGTCTTTCCCTTCTCTCTCTGTCCTTCATCCTGTCCAGCTATACAGGAGTAAGAGAGCCACAAAACCTTAAAAAAAAGTAATTTATAGTAAATGGCTTGTACTTTATAATGCTTTATCCAGTCTGGAGAACCGCAAAGTGCCTCACACTACACTCAGTCATTCACGCACACATTCACATGCTGATGGTGACAAGCTATCCACAGCAGCCCTCGGGCCGTCTGACAGAAGGAAGGCTGTCATGCACCGGCACCACCGGGCCCTCTGACCACCACCAGCAGCCAAGGTGAAGTATTTTGCCCAAGGACACGACGACAGAGGCAGGCAGAGTGGGCATCAAACCAGCAACCAGCCGATTACAGGGTGAACTTCTGCCTGGGCCTGTCACAATAACACATTTTGCTGGACAATAAATTGTCCCAGAATATGGAATATTGTTGTTTTGAGACCATTCAAGTTATATATTTGTAATGGCATAATAACGCATTCTCAACGAGCAACAAACTTTAAATTCTAATAAAATTTAACACTGGAACTGGAAGATGTTTCAAATATCGAAAATAAATAAACAAAAATGACAGAAACAACAAATTAAATAAATTATGAAGTCTTTGCAAACAAAACTATCCTTTAAAAAAAAGTCTAGTTGAAATCAAAACACCAGAATGAAGACTTTTATTATCCAGTTTTTGGTAGAAAGAGAAAGAAAAGTGAAAAACGACGAGTCTTGCAAATGGAAATTATTGAGTTCATTTTCATTTATCATGCGATCAATTGATTTATTGTTTATTGCAACAGGTTTACTCCTACCACCATTGAAAGGCAGGAAACTGTTATTTCTGTCACTAATAACGGTTAGTAGAGCATTCATGGCTGCAAGAGCAAGACTTTCAGTAGATGATGTGAAGGCTAAACAGAGAACAGTAATGTTTTCCTTCGGAGATTTTCAACCTCTCTCTATCATGGAACATGCTGGGTTTGGAAAGTTTGGCAATCTTTTGGAAATCTCAGCAGTAAGGGGGAAAAAAAACACCAGTTATTTCAGTAAACCTAGCATTGCTAACCATGATAGCCAACAATATTGGATGTTAGAGTTTAAATTGTTGTCTCTATAATCATTTTGTCTTTGTTGTAAAATAATAGAGTCAAATTTAACTTAGAAATTTGTATTTCAAAATGCAGAATTGGAAGCTTTATTAAAAACATGGATATCGGAAATTGGGCACAAACTTCCTATCAGCGGATCTCTACCAGGGATCATCGAGTATCTGTCTGACATGCATCTTTCCTTTGGCCGTAGACCAAAAGTGTCTCAGCTTAATCTGTCATTGTCTCACTGTCCAGCAGATTGTTGAAGTAAACATAATCCTGATGCTTTCTCTTTAATGCTGACCTCATTACCCAGACGACCATGGACATCTCTAGGTCATCTTCAGTAAGACAAAGCGCAACCAGCTATTATCTTTGCTCTGCCGTCCTTCCCCTTTCTCCCCTCTTCTAGTCCATCCCTCTCTCCTCACAGTCCTCTCGTTTTCCTCTCTGTGTCCATCTGCCTTGAATTATGTATTCTAATGCATTTAGAGCAAGGCACAAAGTGGGGGTCCACAGTGGACTGCTTTTAGTCATGTCAAGCGTAGACATCCAAAGGACGCCCGTGAAGTCTCAACTCATCCCATCCATGTGCATCTACCTTATGCATATCTATAAGCCTGGATCTCATGCATTCAACTCTCACTTGCAGATTTTCTCCGTCACTCTCCCTCCTCTTTGTGTCTGCCTCTGTCCATAACACAGTCACACACATACACCAGACACATGGCCGGAGAGAGCAGACTACCATCTGGGAGTAGTGGCCGGCTTTGTCTGGGGGGTAGGTGGGGGTGAAAGTGCCAACTAGACCCCCTCCTTATAATACACACACACACACACACACACACACACACACACACACACACACACATAAACTACATACCGAACCCTTACAACAGCAGTCCCCCGTCACCCTCCCCACCCAACTGCTCCAAGTGTGAGAGCTCTTCTCATACAATCTGCACATATACATATGCAAATTAGCAGGGGGCATTATAAAAAAAACAGCCATCTTCTCAGACACACACAAACACACGAACGCAGAAAAGCAAGCCATTTAGTTGGCCTTCGCACCAAAGTAGCTATGCAGCGTATTAGAGAAAAAAGAAAAAAACGGGAAAGCACACTTCTCAGAAACAGAGCGAAGCCGAAAGCTGGGAGAAAAGTACCAAGATAAAAGACGAAGAAGAAAAACCTTGTCTAGAAAAAAAATAAACTCATTCTAGCATGTGTGAAATAGATGCAAATGGCAGTGCGTGCATTTACATGGAGATGTACATAAACACAATGTGTGCACAGACGCAAAGCTATACATTATCCATGTTTGCCCTGCAGCTTGCATATGATTTCCACCTAAAGACTCCCTGCATCCATTGACATATGATGTCATAGCATCTGTTTAGTATCCTCAAGTGAAACAACCGAGGACTTTTTTTATGTTGTTATAATCGTAACACTTTTCGTTCCTAACCATAAAAAAAATACGAGGATACACCGAGTAAGGTAGAAGGTTCTTTGATGTAAACACATTTGTGCCATATTTAATAATTCAATCCTCTCTCAATCAAACTGTCACATCAACAAAAACTGAGATATGAAGACAGGCAAGTAGGCTTTTCATTTTAAGTCTGTAATGATGCAATGCATTAAGATTTTTTTGTTATTGTGGCAAATATTTTCCTTTTTTTTGTTTGTTTTACACGCCTTTGTCTAACAAAAACTTGTGTTATGCGGGATTAGTAAAAGGCACTTCTATTTTCAGTTAAACATGACGGATTGTGACGCCTGATCAAATTCAAAATACCTTTTAGTGACCTCTGGCTGGCAGATATTAATCAGAGTCATATTACTACAATGAGTTAAGTCAAAAAAGAAGGTAGAAAATTACTTCAAATTGCCAAGGTAGGTGCTGAACATCGTAAGACGAGTATGAATGGACTCCTGGTCAGTTTAAATAATCGGGTGACGGGCAGCTTAAATGGGTACGAAACAAACAAAACCACAAAGGTACAAAACAGTGGAGGGGGAAAATACCTGGTGTTAATTTGGACCATGTGTGTGCATAAGCATCAGGTCGGTTGCAGAAGGAAACAGAAGTCTTAAGAAATATACATAGCAAAATACGCCGCTGCTGTTCTCTCCCCCGACCAGCAGCATCTGGCTCCAAGGTGTGCAACCAAGGGATCCTTTTCAAACCTGTCCTACTCAGAAGCGTGGACAGCTCTGATAAAACTGTCTGCTGCTGAACTCCGGTAATCTGTTTTGCCCCGGCGCGCGTCAGCGTGACGCGTTCAGTGTGCCTTAAAGATGCCAAGTCTCACGCCGAAAACAGAACCGACCGTCGGCTCAACGAACACAAATGAATCTGCGTAAAGCTATATGTATATTTTATGGCATTTGCCGACGCGGATTCAAAAGCAAGATTTTCTTTCCAGAAACACAAGACTATCCTGTATGGGAGATATGATTACAGGTACAGCTGACTCAAATAAAAGGTTTCTTGCCCACACAGCACAACAGCCCTTTATGTGCCATCTTCTGTATCAAATTCTTTTTCGCCACTCTCATGTTTGCTGCAATGTTTTCAGTACACAATAGCTGCAGTGGTGTTAAGCTCATGTTGTCCCATCAAGAGAAGAGCACCGGCAACAACCGAACACTCTTCCCACCCCCCACCCCCGTTCGCGACCAGTTCCACTGGTCTTTCGCTTTGTTCCCACGCTCCCTCGCTTCTTTCTTCTCACTTGCGCATTGTCCTGTACCCCCAGGTTAGAGGTTCTCTCTCTGTTTCCTCCACTAAAGCCTGGAAAACAGGAGGACAAGAGGAAGAGGAGAGTCAGAGGAGGGCCGGGCAACTGAGGAGGGCCTGTCCATCTTCCTCCTTTTGGCCTCGCTTCCTAACCGGTCTGAACTGGTTCTGTCACAGGTGAACCAGAGACGTGTCCTCTTTCGCCTCTGGACAAAAAAGAGCCATGGTGGCATTCCATCTATAGTCAGCAGGTACCAGGCAGCCATGAAGCGGTGTGTGTGTGTGTAATTGTGTGTGTGTGTGTGTCTGTCTCCCAAGACCTTTGAGGCCTGGATCATTGCCAAGTTCATCTGTTAATGGACAGCTATGAAGAGAGCCTCCCCCATCCCCCTCTTCCCCTGTCTCGGCAGCAGCCGTGCCTGCTCACGACCCCCCCTTAACCTCACCAACCCCCATCCAGGCCCGTTCAGACACAGGCCTCTACTCTCCCTCTTCCTCGACTCCTTTTCTCTCCCTCTTGTCCTCCTCTTCCTCCTCCTCCTCGTCCTCCTTCCAGCTCCCCACTGCCCACTACTCTACGCGCTTCTCCCATTGAAGATAAACAGAGTGCTTCAAGTTCAGGGGGACACCCTGGGACCCTTTAACAAAGCCATCTATCACGCTGTCTCCCCAAGACTCCTGTGGTCGTAGCGGGCTCTGCTGTCGCTGCTGATACTGCTGCAGCGTCTGGGTCTGACCCTCAGTCAGCCTGGGAGAGTGTGAAAACCTACAGCCAAAAAGCCTGCTAACTCTGAACAGCTGCTGGGCAATTTAAAACAGTTTCCTTTACTGTGATTTTAGCCACTATCACCAAAGCAAAGACAGAGCAAATACACTGTCCCTTTCAGACAACCTGTGAAAATCACAAGGGGCAGCAGGGAAAAGTGGGGCTCCACACCTTGGAGACACTCTGACAGTTCACTCATTGGCTTCCAGTCTTACTGGGAGATGATTACCCAGCTGTCAACATCTTAAAACTATGGGAATATGACAATGAGACCGAACCACTGCACAGAAACGTTGTGGTGATAAAGAGAGAGGACGCAGAAAAAGTGGTTCCCTTTATTATTATTTTTTTTTAGAAACACCAATATTTGGAAGAGTATCAGGGCACAAAACGTATATTCTGTTTCTTTACAGCTTGCTTGAAAGGCCAGTACACAAAAAGGAAAAAGGAAAATAAAGATTTCAGGTTTGAAATGTCACCAGTTCCCCACCCCAAAGTGTTGCTGCACACTGTCAGTAAGCTGCCTGAAAGAAGGCTACCATACATTTTTTCTCTGTTCTAAGAAAGACGGATTTGGCTTTTTTCAGACAGTCAGCAGGTTACGGGGAGCAGTGGACTTCAAACTCATTTCTGGATTAGCTGAGTGAGTTAATCAGCTAATACCAGCTTGCTGTAATTGTGTTACTCTATAAATAGTGGAATATTAAAGAGGCAAAATATTTTGTGCAACAAACACTTAAAAATGATCAGGTTTCTGATTCAAAATAAAAATGGTAAATGTACTTGTGTGGCGCTTTATCAAGTTCAGAGACTCCAAATCGCCTCACACTACATTTTGTCATCCATTCACATACACAGATGGTGGAAAGCTACTAGATTGTAGCCACAGCTGCCCTGGGAAAGTCTGACAGAAGCGAGGCTGCCGTACCACCGGGCCCTCTGACCAAAACCGACTGGCAAGGCAGATGAAGAAGGAGATGGAACCAGCAACCCACTGATTGTGGGACAAACACAAGTTAAAGGTAAAATGATTAACTTAATAAAATAGCTGCAAAACTTAAAATCTTATGTTACTTTATGTTTGGTGGGAATAATCGTTGCCTTTCTTACTTGGAAAAACAAAATAAAATGGCAACATGTACATAAAGAACTCTACATGTTTGTGTACATATTATTAAATTGGAGCTTTCATATTGTGAAAATCTCTTCCAAAGCTTTTCCAGTCGCACTGACCACTCAAAGCGTCTCACACTAGATCACCCACTCCTACACCGCAGATCCGAAGGCGGCTCAGGGTTGAGGCCTGTGACGGCACAAAAAGTGGAGCCAAACCTCGAACCTTCAGATTGCAAGACGGCACTCTCCCCGCTGAGCCACAGTCACAATATTTACAAGCTCAGACTCATACAGAGGGACTGTCGGCGTTTGACACCGCAAACTTTCCCGAGGCATTCCGGGTTGTACCCGCTCCAACATTAAGGTGTTTCTATCTGTCCTTCTCTCTCTTCACTCTCGCTTGTTACTTTTCTGTATCTATCTGACAAACAGCCACAGCATCCCCCTCCCTTCTCTCCCCCCAAAGCTCAGCAGCTGCTGTGCTCTCTCCGAGCTACTAAAGGAGAAGGGGCGGCCTCCAGGTTTTAGAGCGCTAAATTATCCATTAGATGTTATCAAGTTGTAGCAGGGCAATGCCATTCTGCTAGGAGCCATCAATTTTTCATGAGTCCCAGACACACAGCGCATCGGGAAGCTACACCAGAATCTCTCCACTCCCAGTACTCCGCCTGTCCCGTCCAGCGAACAGAGCTGCACGCAAACTTGGATGTGTACGCGCCGTCATCCAGACATCCCAGTATGCAGTAAACAAATACACACGCTGACATAAAGGCAGCCAGGTACATGCTCTTGCACTCAAGCTCTGCCGAAACATCCAGGACAGACCTTGTTTATGGAACATCAAGTTCCGCATTTATTGTCTTTAACTCCACCCCCCCCCATCTCCTTCTTTATTCCTCAGCCTACAGCATCTCGAGCCAGTCCTGAAATTTAACACTCCCTACACTTTATTTCACTACCCATCACATCTTTTTCTTACTCGCGCACACCCTCCCTCTCTTCCTCCTCCCGCTGTTTCTTTGCCGTGGCCTGGCAGGCTGGCAGGGCAGACATGTTCAGAATGTGCTCCAGTAATGGGCTAATCAAAAATGCAAAACAATTGGCAATTACCGTGCGGGGCCCTAATGGTCATTAGAATTTACAACAAGGTAATGAACTGAGAGTCAGCTCAGTCCATGCATATTCATAAAGCAATCAGGCCTTTGAAGATTAAAGAAGCGCTTCAAATTTAAATGAGGACGCCAGTATGTTATCAGTGAGATTCAGCCTGCAAAAAGTAAAGGGTGCCTGGGACAGGAGTGTGCTTTTATGACCGTGCATGTGTGTGTGTGTGTCTGTGTGGAAAGGGGGACCAGAGGTCAATTTGGTGTGTGTGTGTGGGTGGGGGGGAGGCGAAGGTATAAGTGTATGTGCATGCATGTATGCATCCATGCATACGGGATCGGCATCGGCGCTCACGACAGTCCGTTCCTCTCCGGCTCCTGATTGCACGTTTCTGTGTCGAAGCGAAAAGCCGCGCAACAAAAAAAATCGTTTTACAGTCTAAAGTGTTTTTAATGACTAAATTACGACTTGTTGAAAAATGAATGAAGGCAAGTCATTATCTTTTAATCAACATTTAAAAGATGCGGGGTTTGAATCGGAGATCAAATGCAGGCTTGACTTGAACTATTAGAGAGGCAACGCAGCTTCTGAAGCCCCACTGGTGTAAATCCCACCACTGGTACACATTTATATTTTACAAAACCTCAAACATGTTCCTGCTAAACAGCTCTGAGGGTTTCAGTCACAGAGAATGATGCAGGCACTCTTGGTTTTAGGCCAAAGGAAATCCAATCACTCATATCCATATACTTAGACTAGCATGCATTCCTCACCACTGTGCTTTTTGTGTGGCCTTAGATTAGTCTTATTAAGCATGAGAAGGACAAAGCAAATGGTCTGTGGCCTTAAACAC
This sequence comes from Poecilia latipinna, assembly GCF_001443285.1. Lineage (NCBI taxonomy): Eukaryota > Metazoa > Chordata > Actinopteri > Cyprinodontiformes > Poeciliidae > Poecilia > Poecilia latipinna. The sequence continues at coordinate 290,583 of NW_015112771.1, read as the reverse complement.
AAGTCATAATATGAATAGCTTGAGATGGCGTTCTTACAGGAATAGTTCAGGGTCTTTGAATTAAGGTGCTTCTTTAGCTAACTAGTCCAACCAGACCAAAGTGGACAGCATAACCCTTGATGTGAAAACTTCAGGAACCTTCAGACTCTTTTCACCGGGTTGGTATTTTCATAGAATCTGATGGTTATTAACAAGGTAAATGGAGGTAGGAGACAGGACGGTCTTCCTGTGTGACTGAGAACGAAACACGATGCAGCTTTTCCCACCGAACAACAAACCTTATTTCATTGTTTTGAAAACTTTTGTTTCACCTAAATTAGTTTAGTTTTGTAGTTATGGGAGTGTGTTTGTAAAAAAAAAAAAAAAAAAAAAAAAAAAGAGTCTGCCAATCAACCCTAGTTTATGTTAAGGTTTTTTTATTATTATTCGTTTCATTCTCAACACAACGTATAAATATTCATACAGCTAATAAACATTTAAACGCCTAAAAAAAAAAGTATCTAAAAACATAGGAGCACAGGAATATTGACAATTTAAAAATTGTTTTAATAATAAAACGTTCGCTGGCCAATCAAAGTAACTGCCTGGTAGAAAAGCAAAGAAGTGTAAAAAGCTAGCAATAAAAACAGTAGTTTTAGTGAAAACTGCCTTTTTGATTTGAACTCCGCTTTGCTTTTCCCTCAAGCCGTTTCTCTGAAGGGAAACACTTTGTGTTCTGTCTCACTACACGCTTAACACAGGAAACCACTGATCTTGTTTAAACCCTAAAGCTACACATACGGTTCATGCAGACATGAGTTAAATTTAGTTATATGCATACCCTTGATTTAAACCTGTGTATTTCGTCTATTCTTAGCCCCAAAGATTTCATCCTAATTTATGGTTTTTTAACTTGGTCTTTAAATTTAAAAATGTAAGTTTTTCAAATTACTGAGTTATAAGAAAGTGGCATATGCTTAAAAACCTCAACAAAAATGTTTAAGTAGTTTTTTTTATTTGGCAATGGCACTATATTTTCTATTATTTGAGAGCTGTAAACTGAGCAAATAAAAGTAAACATGGTATGTTTTTGCTCTACTGGTGGCACTAAATGATCTTGGGCCAAAATTGATTTCAGAGTTCCCAAGACCAGAACTAAATGAGGTTTTTTACTTTTTATGCTCTTCACCTCTGGAAGAAACTCCCTGACAACCTGAGATGTGTAAAACTGTTTGGCCCCTTTAAATCAAGACTGAAAACATTACTGTTCAATTCAATTAATTCATAATAAAAAAAATTTACTATTCAGCGATTATTTCTCGTGGCTTATGATTTTACAAGTTGCTCAGTGTAGCACGTTGTGTACTTTTTTTTGGTTGGTTTATTTTTTTCTCTGTTCTTTTGTTTCGCTGTGGAGCATTTTGAATGACCCTGCAGATGAATAGTGATATGCAAATAAACTTGTCGTGGCTTGACTGGTTGGAAAGTTTTTTCAGGGTCACACAGCAAGAAATTAATATGTCTAGTTTCTTTATCTACTTGAGGGCTTGAAGACTGATGAGAATGTTTCTTTAAAAAAAAAAACAAAGCAAAAAGTTCAAACTGAATTGTCTCAATATCTTTTCGTTTTCACACCTCGAACTAATCCGCCTTCCTAAAATATCACGTCTGTCCTTCTTGCTCTGATCAGTCACTTCCTGAGCTGCAGCTGCATCAAAGCCACGTTTTTCTTCTCTGTTTCTGTTCTGTCTAAAAATAAAGTCATTAACCCGCAGGTGGTGAAACCAGGGTGGAGGGGAGGGGCTGGCATGACGAGCCCCGACACTGTCAGATGACCCCTGACCCACGGATGTGACTGCCTGCCACGCTATTGACAAGACAGCGCCAGGACACGCTCAATTTTGAGGATTGCTTTTTTTTCTTTCTTTTTTTTCCATCTTATGTGACGCGACCGTGGACAAACAAGGTTGTTTCTCTTGTGCATCTTAGTCCAACAGTAGGTAGCGGGGACAGAGGGAGACGCGGCGCATGTTTGTTCCAACTGGCTCTGCGGCCAAGTCTGCAAGAGCGAGAATGAGCTCTAGGGTGGAAGTTGGAAGCCTTTAAGAGGTGCAGACACGCTAATGTAGCCAAAACTTTCAGTTTCCAGTTCCCCCAGGCAAACCAGCGGAGTGCTACGAGATGTAAGGGGGGTGGAGCGAGTGTTGGGTCAGAGACCGGGGGTGGGGGGCAGTTAAAATAAGGATCGTATGTTTCTGACACATCTCATCAGCTCACAACACATCACGGGGCCTCTCCCGCAACACATTTATTCTAGACAAAACACAGGTTCGCAGGCGGGAGTTCCTCAGATGCCGCATGTGTGCGCGAGTGTAACTTCCTAAAACGAGCGCGCGTCGTGTTCGTCAGGCAGATTTGTGTCAGTGAGTCCGCTCGCACGAGCCTCCTTTTTGTGCATGGCGCGCTTGTGTTTGTGCGACTCGGTGTTTGTGTGCATACTTCAACTAGTCTCCACCTGAATGGCCCGAGGCGCTGGTGCTGGGGGGTTGTTAGAAGACAAACAGAGACACAGGAAGCCCAGGCCAGGAGCCCCCGCTCCAGAGAGGACGGCACACGCACGTGAACACGCACTCCGGCACCTACCTACCTTCCTCCTGTCGTTCACACACACACACACACACACACACACACACACTCACGCATACACGCGCGCGCGCACGCATGCACATTTGCATGTGGCTTCCCCCTCACTGTACGTTTTCCCTCACGGATCCACAAAACAGATATACCTACTCTGACTTGCACACACATGGTTAAGCCCAGCCAGTGTTTCAAGCCCACTGCTGTGTGCCAAGTCTGGCCTGGCATGGTCCACAGAGAGGTGTCCTCAGGCAAGGCTTGCCAAGTCAAAGACGCTTTCATGTTCAGCCTGCACGCCCAGGGTAGTAAAGCTTTAACAAACAGAGCGACGCACATGCTTTCTTTTCTTTCTTTTTTTTTTTTCCCCTGTCTCTCGCATACACCAACATAAAGCCATAAACCGTTTAAGTGGTCAAAACCCACACTCATACACACGCGGGCATTAACACCACATCCGCACTCAATATGTAAACATCTTCGGCTCTTAAATGCAGTCAGAGGCTCTAGCATTTAATCCAACAACAAAGGCCGACAAATCTCCTCCGACAACATTTGTGGGTGTTTGGAGCTCGGCTTCGGAATACAAAAATGTCCTTTATGAAAAATTCATCCTCAAAAAAAAACCAAAAAAACATTCCCGTTCACCTCCATTAAAACTTAGCCGAGCCAAAAATAGGACTGATCTTATCAGAGCCCAAAGCGACTGTGCGATCAAATTAGAGTCAGTTCTCACAGACAAAGGGGGCGCTTATGCTCAAATATTAGCCGGTGTCCAATAATTACAGCAGCAAGCATCTGTGCCTTTTCAGTATCAATTAAAGTGATCACCGAAACAAAGGCGCAGCACGTAAAACTTGCACGATGCCCCACCATATGCCTCCGCACACATACACGGGACAGGATATCACAGCTAAAGGAGCCCCTCCAGCCCGCCTCCCCCCCGCCCCCCCCAGCTCAGACACTCTCTTGTGAAACGCACCGCTCACCCCCAGGTTCTGCCTGAGCGATACCCCGTGTAGATGCATGTGGCCAGGGAAGAGAAGGTGGAGAAAGGTGGCAAAGTGCCAGCACAGAGCCTCTTAAACACCTTTGTGTCCGACTACACACATCCAGAAAGCTGGAAGCAATTGAGCTAAGAAATACGGCTCCGTTGTTACGGTGTTTTCCTCCATATGGAAAAGGGGAGGAAGCGGAGGAGGGGAATAGGTGGCTGCCATAATTGACTCGGTATCGATTCAGAGTCCAGGTTACAATGGAGGCGGCTCGCGCGAAGGAGTCAAAGTGTGAGATTTTGGTCGATTGGCACAGCTACAGTGGCCTCATTAACACATGTGGCTACACTAGTGAGAATGTAAAAGGTGCTAATGCTGCGAGGGATGAGTAGTTGAGCCAAAAATGATGTGCAAATATAAGCAGAAAAATGGGGTGGCACTCTAACATAATCCAACAAAGACAAACGCGTTGTGGAGATGCTAATTACAGAATGTGGCACATGAGGAACAAGACATGTTTAAGCCTAAAAAAATTTAAAGGCATCTTCATCCAGTTATGCAGAATAAAAAGATAAAACACGAGGGTGCACGGAGATTTTTGTTTTTCTCTTGTCATTAAAGGGAAGAACTATGTTGTTGCTGTTCCCATTTATCCTATTATGGTGAAGAAAAATGCAAGCTGTTGTTATGCCCTAGGCATGGAACTGTGTTCTTTAAACTTGAAGCCCTATTGTGTTCATGGTTGAGACATATTTTTGAAGTAAGAAAGGCAGTAGATGCCCCATCAAGTTGACAAAGGTGACTAGTAATGACTTCTTAGTAGACAATACTAAGTTAAAATAGCACAGAATGAGCCTACACCATCTTTAAAGGGTCTGGTGAAATTCTGGCCACCGATCGTTAGCTGCTAATGACGCTAAAGTTGTTTTCGTGTGCTTCAGGGCCCACGGTTGGACCCAGTGCTTGCTGCTGCTTGCTGAGAGAATAAAAAACAAGCCTCCAGAAGTTTCCAATAACACCAGAAAGAAAAAAAAATTTTATGTTTGTTCCTGGAGACTTTTCTAGAGGAATCGCTGGAAGGGTCTGAAAACCTGCACAGTGACAAAGCTTTAATATCACCTGAGGGATTTGTTAGGGAATTTTGGTTAATTATGAAAAGTGGAAATTATGCATTTGAAGTTCTTTGCAACTGTGACAGTATGAGACAGATAATCTGTGACCAAATCAAGCTCTTCTGCTTTCTTCCAGTGCTCCAATTAACTACGGACAGCTTGGTCTGAAACAACCAATCAGAGTCAGGAGGAGGGTCTTAGCGCTGTCAGTCTCCCTTGTGTACGCGCTGCTCACACCAAGTCCCTTTCTCTGGCACACTGCAGCGTCTGCCGGTCAGCAGAGCCTGTCGTGAATGCTCAGAGTAGTTAGCATGGTCGTTGACTGGGAGCGGTCTATAGCAGCACTGGGAAGAGGCGGAGGAGCTTGATTTTTTTCCACAGGCTATCCATCTCATATTACACTGTTGCAACAGTTTTAACAAACGTATAAAAAAATATATATATATATATATATATATATATATATATATATATATATATATATATATATATATATATATATATATATATAAGAGAGAAAAGTTAATTTAATCCTTATCCCTTCTTTAATACGGCTGCTATCCTGGTTGCTTCCATTCAGCACTAACATATCTCAGGTTGAGAAACCATCATCTGCTTTCTTTCTGGGCCATCAATAATCTGCAGACAAGCTTCGATGTCCCTATGCATATCTTAAATTGTTTATCATGCAAATGACGGCGTGCAGGCTGCTTTGCCCTCAGCTAACGGCCCGCAGCTCCAGACAGCAGGCCCCGGCCCCAGCTGCAGTCAGAGGACTCCCAGACAGCCTCAGCTGTCCCCCAGACAGAGACGGAAAGGCACAGCTCCTCTCCGGCTCCGGGTCCATTGCAGAATGAGGCCCCTCATTCCGACTTCCTGTCCTGCCCTCACCCTGCATCCCCCACCTTCAGGTTCAGTCGTCCCCTGGGTGTCGGCACCCTCTGAGTCCAGCAGCCTCCTTTCTCAGCCTAAACCAAGCGCCATCACGTTTATAAACTGCTGTCCATATGGAAATCTATCTGTGTCAAATGACAGGTCAGGAGGAGGGTGAGGAGCACAAGGGGCCACTTTCGAGTGCAGGGCTGCAGCATATTATGCACTCTCCTGGAACTGAGTGAGAATGAGAAGCAAGTGTAGGGACAGTATGCATTGAGATGCCTCAGCTCGGTGTCAGACTCTAACCGAGAAGGGGTGAAAGAACATGGCAGCAAGCATATGGAGCGCGAGGTGGCTCACTGGCACTGCCAGTCTTCATCCATCAATCCTGGATGCAGAAAGCAGAGGTGGTGGAGGTGGAGGTGGCAGCAGCAGTGTAGGGGACCGGCTTATATGCATCTGCTGTCTGTTCTGCACACATTTTCTGCTTGACCCAAAATGTTTCTATGGCTTTATTTATTTGCTGATCAGATTCTTTTGATTTATTTATTTATTTATTTTTTTACATGAAATGTAATAAAATAAAGAAGCTGATGCAGACGTACCCCTCCAAAAATTGAACTCAACCTAATCCTGACAGGTCACTCGGAGTCAGATGAAAGTATGAGCTTACGGGGAACGGAAGATCCTAAAAGCACAAACATTTTTTTTATTTTTACACAAGCAAGACGCCGGTGGTGTCCCACTTTATATCCAAAATGCATATCAGTGTAACTTCAGCGAGGAAGACATTTTTATTTTTATTTTAGAAGCAGACAAACTGATTTTTATGCTCTATCTGCCCTCATGGTCCTTAAACGTCAAAAGTAAATGTCATATCGATGCAAGATTTTTGGAGTATCATGTTATTACCATGAAAATAACAAAAAATGACAAGATGATTTATTAAAAATAGAAAAGCAATAATTATTCCTGCTGAAGCTACAATACACAGTCTGATTCTTACTGTTAAAATAATTTGAAAGTAACACTCAAAGTATAAAAAGGTCATAATCATGAGTAGGGCTATTTGTTCTGGTACCCAGCATGCATTTGGGCTGCCTATCAGACCTTTTACAGCCATAGTAAGAGTAATTGATTGATCTCCTTAGGTTTCTACTGCAGTACTGTTTTTAGTCTAAGTAAATAAGCATTCTTTCAGCCAGCAGACTGGCAGTGTGCAGCAGCAGGTGAGGGAGGGAAGAACTGTACAACTATATGCTTCATACTAAATAGTAAACTCAGTTTTTTTGATAGCAACAGAAGCTCTTTAAACCTCAGGACCGGTACACCAAAAACATTTAGCAGTTTTGAAACTGACATTTTTCTAATCCAGGATGAACCTTGAGGCTGGCAGCAGGCCTGTGCCAACTTGACATTATAAGAAGGAAACCTAACTCTAAATTTTAGCTAAGCTGAACTGAAAAAAAAAAGCCACACATTTCGATGAATTATATTACTTTGCTGTTGTAAAACGTAGCAATGATCCCAGATATATTGTAACGACAATTAAACTTGGATGATATAAATGAGAAAGGCTGAAACCATCCCTAAATAAAATTTAGTATTGGGCCCTGTGCGGCCTTGGACGGGCTCTGCTGTTACACAAAGTCCAAATACTTTATAAGTCCCATAAATAAAGCTCTGTTCACAATGCCAGCGACCTTATGATATCATGTGAACTCCACTGCATGAAGATCTAAATGAGCAAAGAAATGCATGTTTGAACAGCTGACAACGCCAAAAGGCGTCTGCGTCTGCGTGTGCGTGTGTGGGTGTACACACAGATGTTTAACAAACTGTTAACAAACAAACAGTGGTCATCCTGTGTCACAGGGGGGAGGGCTGACTGACGGTAGCTCTCTACCAAAAAGGCCTTCTGCGATTGCCGTCCAGGAGAGCAGAACGACGGAGCGCCCTCCCCGCGTTTAGCCTCCGCTGGCATCAAATAAATGACAACCAGCCGGACAATCGGCACAATCTGGCACGCGCTATCGGCCCCCGATAAAGGGAAGGGGAAAACGTCTGAATGCGCTGGTTGAAATCAAAGCCCGCTGTGTAAGAAAAACCAGCCATGAGGGAACGCATGCTTGTTTGCACAGCAACTCGTGTTTTCACTGCAGCCTCATTTAGCCCCCGTGGACACCCAGCAAACCAACTAGCCGGCCTAAGAAGTCCTTAATTACTTCAAATCAAGAAAAACACTGACAATTAGTGGCTGTAGAGTTCCTCAAATAAACACTTCTTCGCTGACAGATAATTACATTCTTCTCCATCGCTTTTTAATTTTAGAACCGGAGTGAGCTTCTGCAGGCACATATTTGAGGGAAAGAGAGATACTCTATGACAGTGTAATAAGCCAGTAAGGGATGGAGATACATCGCCGAGCGCCACATGAGAGAGGATATCTGTCGCCGGGATTTGAGCACATCTGTGATGCAGGACAAACCGACAGAAACTCATCTCTTCTTTCAGCCTAAGCTCCCCCTCTCAGGATTTGTCTCTTTGTCTGACTACATTTGTGTCTTTTTCATCATCTCCAAACGCTTCCTTCATCCTCAGGGTATCTGGTCTTCATTTAGTTTCGTGACACAGCTGGGGAAACTTTTGCAGCCCGTAAAACGTAGCAAGAGACGCGTTTTCCTCCCCGCTTGTGCCGATTTTCAAACATCCCAATTACAAGAAGCAAACCGAGCAAATCCCAGGTCGTGTTTGTCTTCCTCTGGAGCAGACTCTGTGTGAACCCCAGAAGCTGCGGACTCTGTCAAGGTGCCCAGCTCAAGCTACCAGTGTGTTTACCTGTGACATTCTCCTGCTTGGGGATTATTCCTTGCAAGGGCGCAGATAAACAATCCTCGTCCAGAGACGACACCTGTATGGCCACCTCCACCGGGTGCCGTGCTCTCCGTGGGTGGTTCTGCTGCTGCTGCTGACTTCGAGAGTGAGACGAGGACGTGGAGAGGGGCGAGGCAAGCGGCGAGGATGGCGGCCTGTCCAGAGGTTTGTCCAAGCAGAGGCTGCCGTGGCACTGCCTCCGTTTGTGCTCGATGAACAGCAGGATGTCGGCCAGGGGGAAGCGGGTGTGGCACTGGCCGCAGGTGAGCAGGTCCGGATCCCCTTTCAGGGGCTCGTCGTCAGCCACACCCAGCCTGGGGGAGTCCTGAGAGTCGTCTTCGGCTAAAACACCTGAGGGTGGCTCAGCTGGATAAGCAGACAAAACAGAGGATGTTGGTAACAGAAGCAGCAAGACTGCAGGTAAAGTGTGACACGATAAAGTATTCAGACTTCTTAAAGAACCAGTATGTAAAATTAATTTAAAAATATCAGCTTTTTACATATTTGTTGAAACTGTCACTGTGTCCTGACGGTATGAGATACATAATCTACGAGAAAAAAAATGACCTCCTGCCTGAGCTACTACAGTGATGTGAAAGAAATGCACCGCTCCCGATCAAAAACAACCAACCAGAGTCAGGAGGAGGGTGTCAGCGTCAGCAATCAACGTCGTGTACCTGCTGCTCAAAGTGCTAATGGCAGAGATACAACTCACCATTCCAGGAAAACTGTTTTGTCAGGTTAGTTAGCGTCGGTGGTCATGCGAACTAACCTGAGCTTACATGACAGACTCAGCTGCCGCATAGCAGAGTGGGGAGAAGCATGTGAGCAGCATGTATACAAGCCTGATTGACAGCACCAAAACCCTCCGTCTGACTCTGACTGTTTTTTTTCTGTGTATCTCTGCAGTTGGTAGGAGAACTGGGAGAAGGCAGAGGAGTTCAATTTTTATTGTCAGAATACAGTGACAGTTTTAACAGATACATAATTTAAATAAAACTTACACACTTTAGCTTTACCTTCTTAGGATATTACTGTGAAGTGGAAGCAAAACAATACATGGTTTTCAAAATGATTTACAAATAATAATGTGTGCCATGACTTTGTATTCTGCCCTCCTCGGTATGATAGCCCTAAGTAAAATCAAGCACACCCAGTTACCCTCAGAGTGACCTAATTTGTCCAGCTGCACTCTGATCTCGGTATAAATCCAGATGTTCTGCGAAGAACTCAGCAGTTTGTTAGAGAACACTGACAAACAAAATTTCTCCGGACACATCAGGGAGAAAGAACGATTCAGTCCACCAGCAGAAAAACAAAACGTGTTCGGGCAAAACTTGGAAACCTAAAACAAGGCTGTCCGCATAACCTGACAGGGAATGGTGATGGAGGAGGAACTAAAGAAGGGCATATAAAATAAGGCCATCTTGCCGGAAGATGGAGGGAAACCTGTTAGAGGTGCCAAATGACCTGAAGTGGGAAAACAGCAGAAAAATTTACAACCAGAGCTATGATGGGAAGGTTTGGATCAGAACATTTTCAAGTGTTAGAATGGCCCAGTCAAAGTTTGGCAAAGTTTGGGCATGTATCTGTGCTCAACATTTGAAACCCGATGCTCACAGATGCTCCACGTCCATTTCGACTCAGCTTGAAGTATTTTCCAAAGAAGAACGAGCAACAATCAAAAAGTCTCGTTTTTGTAGATCCAAAAATCTATTGAGGTTTGTAAACGTGACTCAGCAAAATTAGAGAAAGCTTAAGAGGAAATGAGCGTTTCCTCTTAAGCTTTTTTAAATGTGTCAACAAGTGAATTACTATGCCTGCAGTGCACTCTGCCTGACATCTGAAAGAATATGGTCAGGATTTAAAGTGTAAATGTGAAATTTTTTTTAAAGAAATAGCAAAAGAGGAAAGATAAGAAAAGAGCAACACAGCCTCCCTTCGATAAGGACTGACACGTTCAGCTTGCTGGCAGCAGTCAAACGATTAAGTTGCTTGACCCTCTTTATTGTGCTGCCAATCTTGCTTTTTTAATGAACCTAACACCTCTGAGAATCAAAAAATAGATTCTAATTTGAGTTCAAGATGATTGGACCCCATTTCGTTAAAAGTGCTGGGATCTTGTGAACCAAGGTTAGACATTGAGGGGTTGGATGTGGAGTAGGTCCCTGAAGTACTGACAGAGAGAGAGAGAGAGAGAGAGAGAGAGAGAGAGAGACGGATAGAAGAGAGGAGAGAGAGGGTGAGCATTTAAAAAGAAATATTCTAGCCACATGGTAAACGACATCAGGCGCCCCAACTGGGATGTTGCGATAAGATGTGATGAATTCTTGCCGCTTCAACCTCTAATTCTGTTTCGGGTCAGATGAGAAGGTGGTGAGGGACTGTATGCAAGATAGGCCCCGTTAGTTGTACGTTCGACTGCATTAAAGATGAAGGAATGCGGCCCCCTATTTTACTGAGGCTTATCTAAACCGGTTTGCGCTGTGGACGCAGGCGAAGGTGTGTGAGGACGGGGTAGATGGAAACATTTCTCTTTCTTCCAAACTAAATAATCTCATTTTGAAGCCAAGCAAGAGTGATGTAAATGAAAACCTTTTTTTTTTCTTTTTTTTTTCCAGACATCTCTCACTGTGCCAGAATTTTAAGTAGTTTAGGCCAACATGTCCCACTGGACCGCTGCTGCAGCTCGTCTGTTTGATTATCAGGGAAATTATTTTGCCCTTTTTTTTTTTTTTTTTTTTTTTTTTTTAATTTACCATTTTAGGCCAACGTGACTCCCTGAAACAACAGTGGATCAATAACTTCATTCCACTCGTTTCCTGAAAATGCCAGAGGGGGCGGGGAGGGATTTCTTAGCACGTTCTCAAATGAATTCACTAGAAGCAGACATGCTTCCATCATTCTTTTCACCTGTTTCCTTAGAATGAAGCAACTATTAGCTTCCTGATTGGTCACAATAGCAAGCAGGGACGCCTCCAGAAAGTCCTCAAGGAGGTGGACAGATGGGGGGCTACTATAATCTTCAGATTAAAGACAAAACAGAAATTCAGGAGTATCATTATCTTGCCGCCACAGTTTTTTAGGGGGAAAAGGAAATTTAGTGGAGGCATGAAGTGAAGGGTAGAAAAAGAGAAATAAAAAAAAACATATGAATAACTAATGTTAAAATTCAAATAAGAAATCATAAGATGAGGCCCCGACCCCCCTCTTCCATACTACCAACAACAACAATAACAAAAAACGACCCATTGCAAGCTCCAGGTTAAGCAGGACACGGATGAAGCAGATGAAGTTCATGCTTGGTGCCCCCTCCCACTACCCCGACGCGTCCCCCCCCCCCCCCCCCCACCTCCGTCCCCTCAGCCACCGTATAGGACCGCAATCACAGTGCGCCCCCAACTGGCTACATCCTTCTTCCAATTACCATTCAACTGTGTGTGTTTTGCATTAAGCAGAACAACTCGTAATTGATTGCGACGGAAAGTTATGGAGGCATGGACATCAACAATGGCCCTAAGTAAAGTCAAACGAAATCCAAGCTCTCCTGATCGCCGACACCAACTTGGACCCTGTGTGTGCGTGCGTGTGTGTGTGTCTTCGTCATCACTGATACTCAAGGAACGAACTGATGAGACGGCTCTTGCCTTCCTGCTGTCATTCGTGCCTATAAGACTTATTTTGCTGCTTAAGTGAATCTGTTGCAGCGCGTAAAAGCTGATCCACGAGTCACATCAATGCACAGCGCGCGCGCGCAAAAAACGCATTTCTGTGACGAGCCAGAGCGCGAAGTGACATTTTTCTTTACATATTATTATTCATCACACTTTATAACCCAATGCTAGTCGATTGAACTGCGTAATAACATCGTCTGTTAAGAGGAAACTGCACTTTCTTCTTTTTTATTTATTTATTTTTTATTTATTTTTTTTTCGGTACGGCACAGACCGTTCCCCCCGCGCTGTTGGCATGTGGGTATGTAAACACCACACTGTACTTCCTTGTGTCCAAACTACCGCAAATACCTTTAAATGTTTTATTGCGGTCAGAAAAATCACAATGACAGGCTGAAGTTGTTGGGTGACGTTGGAAGCTTCACACTGGAAGTTGTGAGCGAATGTCCGCAACTAAAGCCTGCGCTGCCTTCACATGCAGAGGCAAAGGTCTCTGGCCATAAAGCTAATGCATGCCCTTTAATGGCGAAACAAACCTTGACGACCACAGTTAAACAACGAACTCTGCTTGGAGGTTCCAGTCGGAACTTTTTCACCCAGGAGGCTCCACGTTTTTATGGAGACCTGTGTCTAAGTGAAAATGCGTGTGTTCCCAAACCCATGTACCTATAAAAACGATCCAAGGAAGTTGTGTCTGTAAACAGAACCATTAATAGATCATCCCTCACGGGGTAGAATAAAAACCGAGAGGCGAAATATTCCCACTTACGCGAAAACTCCCGTTTGCTCAAGTGCAGGGGTTTGCCTTGCTTGCGGCGAGACATGGTCGGTTCGGCGGGGGCTTCTCAGCTGAGTTCACATTGGGAAATCCGTCCCTACGAGGTACACTCCAAATGAGAAAATCTTCATTGATGCGTCTGTCATCCGGATGAAGGCAGAAGAGGGACAAAAAGCAGAAGCAGAGCTGCGGATCAGACGGAGCGGGATGCGTAACGCGCGACGGGCTGTGTGGAGCTCTTCATGACTTTTTCCTCCAAAGAGGGAGAGAAAGAAAGAGAGAGAGAGTGTGATGGGGGTATACGGCGAAACCCCCCTCTGAGCTGCAAGTTCAAGTGCGGACGTGACGTTCCTGCGAACTTGAACGTCAGGAGGTGGACGGACTGAGACATAGAAAACATGGGCTGGGCGAAGCAGGCCAGTGGGAGGGAGGGAGGCAGGGGGGCAAGCCTAATAAAAGCCAATGGACACTCATTATTGACTACCTATGGAAAAGAGAGAGCGAGACACCCCAAACATACCAGTGGACGAAGGAGATCAAGGGGGCTGGGCTACGGGAGAGGGGAAGGACCACTACAGGACGCATGGCGCAGGGAGGCTGCGCAGCGTGGATGTAGTGGAGGACAAACTCAGCTATTACGCTCATGTGAATATGCAGCGTGTATGTAAATTACAGAGCAGAACGAAAAAAACACCGAACACCGGAAAAATACCGAAATGCGCTTCTTTTACTATCAGTAGATTTCTCTCAACATTAATGAGAGAAGTATTATTGATTTCTTGATCAGATCTAACCGGATTCTTGTTTTGTTAGAAGTAAGAGGTGGGGAAAAAAAAATCATCATGTTAGAAATAAAATAAAAATAAACAAATAAAATAAACACGGAGCATAGTGTGACACTTCACAAAACAAGAAAAAGTTCAAACAACGTCAAAAATATATTTAGACAAGAACATTTGTAGAATATGATCTGATATGGGTTTAGGCTATAGTTTATTTTTCATATTAGCTTGGATAGAGATTTTCTACTTTATTTTGATTCCTGTTCGTTTGCTTCTTGCTGTGACAAGTGAGCTTCCTCTGTTGAGCTCAATCAAGTCCAATATTGTACAAAAACTGTAAAAAAAAAAGAGGCAGGTTCTAAAACAATCATTCTGCTTTTTTTGTTTTGTTTTATTTTATTTTATGTATTTACTTTCTTTTTGATAATCCAGCAGAACGAACAAAATTATATATATATATATATATATATATATATATATATATATATATATATATATATATATATATATATCATGCGTTTTTATTCAGTCATATATTTTTTAACTCATTCAGAGTCCACTACTTTTAATTTCTTTAGTGATATGCTTAGTTGTTATTTTTATTAGTTTAAAGACTGTATAATGTTTAAATGTGTTTATATGCAGGCTTAAATAAATACAATGAATATGCAGAATAATAATAGTACATTCATTATCACTGCAATCCATCTAACCGCACAGGGCAATGAGATTAGGTCTGCAGCATATGACAGAGCAATGGTATTAAGTAATTTATTATAGTGCAAAGGCAGGTGTAGACTGAGTGAGTATGCAGCAGCATTTACAATAAAAACGGAACATATACAGATTGTAAAAATAAATAAATAATATACTGCAATTTTTTTCTGAGTACCAATAATATGAGTACGAATGAGCTATGACAGTAACATCAAAACTATTTTAAATATATTTCCATATCAATATAGGCAATACTATTGCTATTTTAATTATGAGTCAAAAATCCATTAAGTTTGCATAGAATTACTTGGGTTTATATTTTTGATTGCAAATAAGGAACTATTTTTATTGCAAAAATACTCATTAAAAACTTCCAAAACATGAGATTTTGCCTTACGTCCATTAGCTATTGCTTTGTGAAGGAGTTTTACATCATTTACATGTAAAAAGAAAAAACATTTTTATGAAGTAAAGAAAAACGATAAATTGTAACATTCCTGGTTAGAGTATCCCCTCATCTAACATTCAACAAATGCTAACAGAAAAGTACTAAACTTGTTTGTAGTATCATTAAGACATCCTTACCCACAAAATCACATTGTTTAAAAATAATTAGTAGGTAATCAATGGGAAGCATTACAAAAGATCAAACACTTAATACATAAGTGAAAAAAATGAAACCATTCAGTCCAGACAGCAGTTCTGTTATCTTGTTTCAGCTTGACCTTTGTGGTGATTTATTATATCCTGTTTCTTTCCTTAATGTCTTTGTGGACGCAATGGCCTGTTTGATAAGTAAACGCACGTCATTAAGGAAGTCACTCAACTGAGTTTGATGTCGCATGCGCTATGCAGCTCAGTACTCTGGCGCCATCTAGTGTCTGGAGTCAGATTTACGTTAAATTCTACAATAAACGTAACTTTATATCTCTAATATCTTATTTGAAAGACATAAGCAGTTTTAGCAAACGAATGATTTGATTATTGTCAGAATTGCGTGGTCAGATAATTTTACCTCAATTATGTTAAGTATTACACCAAACTATGCCAAGCAGTGGAGTAAAGCCATTCCTAGTGAATACTTCTATATGACAGACTCCTAACCTCTGAGAGTGGATGCCATCTGATATTTCTATTCTTTTAAATATTATTTTTAGTGGATTTAAATGTATCTTGACAGAGAATTCCAGAGAACAAGAATGTCCATGGGAAGACAAAATGAAGGGAAGTACAGAAAGGTAAAAGAGACTTGACTTAGGGCATGGTGTATTACAACCTTTAAATACAGTCTAAAGAACTCAGACAGCGTCATATTGATAGCACCGGACACTGTGTCTCCAGGTTTACATGGCACTTAAAACAGAGGTGAGCTATCCTTTTATTAATACACTTTGACATGCTCAACTGAACAACAAAGCTGAACTCAGAGATTGTATTTCTGAAAAAAAAAATCTATTTGATTGATTCTATTGACTACTTAGGAACTTCAAAGCATTTTATTGGATAGAGAAAGCAGATCAAATTTGTCAGTTACTGTTTTCTCATAAAATGCAGCAATTAAGAGAATAAGTTTTTATTAACTAAATCTAACAAGATTTTAACGTCACTGAAAAGAGACTGACCAGAAAATAGTAAACGGAAATGCATTATCTTAGCATCAGTTTTATTGATTTTGATTTAGTCGGACCTCAGTGGTGATTCTGATTTCATTATCGGTCTTTTATTTGTGTTTGATGCATTTCACGGCTGGTAAATCAAAGAGATTATTTCAGACCAGCTCAATGCTTTGACGCCATCTAGCGCACGGTGTCAGAATTACGTTTACGTAAAAAAAAAAACACACTCCTATATCTTTTAGACCTCCATAAGGAATAACAATAATATTAAAAATTAAAAAAAAGACAAAATAGTTAAATAAATACAAAATGAGACCACAGTGAGTCTAGTTCAAGACTCTCGATTTGAAATGAGATTGAAATAATACGGTGGTATTATTTTCAAATGAGCTGTGATATGCACTTGTATCTTTTCGTCAGTTCTGGTGCACAAAATAAGACTTATTAACACTATTGGCGAAGCATCAGTTAGCTACGCTGCATCTTTTCCCTTCTTTCTTGGTTCATTTGTTTTCTACAAATCTGAATTTCCTAGAGTCATCATCCACAATCATCCTCACTCATGATTTCCAGGCTGTGGCCTGCTGTTACATAATCCCATTTGCTCTCCCAATTCTAGCTCACAGCGCCACCGAGAGGCAAAGACGTAGAAGCGCTGAAGGAGCTGGGTTGGGTAGCGGAGCTTGCTGGAGCAGCTCCAGCGCTCAGAATAATCCTCTTCATACACACATTCACCTATCTAGCTATCTGTCGGATGCCGGGTGTCCATCAGGCAGCTGCACGGTGAGAGATATTTATCTTCCGCAGGTTGTCGTTGCTGCTCTGAGTCATTCTGCTGCCTCCTCGGCTGTGAGGATATAGGCGGTGACATGAGCATCGCTGCTGGTGAGACATGCAAGACTTCGCCGTTTATTATAGCGCTTGGAGGTCCGTGAGAGCACACCGGAAAGGAAAGCTTTTGAAAATAAAAACGTGAGACTCGTCTCTGTTAACCCGCTTGAATTAGTCTAGTGTTAGGATTTAAAGGGAGGAGGAATATCAAGGATGAGTGTGGACGCCCCAGATGATCATGTCGGTAATTAGACTCACGGCTCCGTGTTTATTCCCGCATCTTTCTTATTTTTTCTGCAGCATAGATTGTTGGGTCTGGATATTATTGTGTCTCTGTTTTTGAACGGCTCTCGTTATAAGCGCTGCATCGAGTCATGGCCTAACTGGGGTAATTTACAGGCTCTGGCATTGGCCTGTTCAACCCCATCATCTGTGTCCGCCTGTTGGCGCGACGGAGGGGCTGTCGTTTACTGTACCGGGTGAAGCCGTGCGTATAGTCTTACGAGGAAATCTGGGACATTAGTATGGGCCCTGCCACTGAAAGCCCTCCACATGGGGTAGTGTCCCAACGGGGGGAATGTCTTAGTTATTGGAAATAACAAAGTGTGCGAAATTATATCTTTAGATTGTACCTATATTGTTAATCCAGAGCGTGAGTCAGCAAGCTCCATGGGTTGCTGCAGGCCTTTAAAAACTGCTGGGGGGAACATCAACCTAATGTGGGTATAGGGGCATCTATGTAAAGTAGTCATATTATTGAAAAGTTTATACATTTCAGTAGCTCAGTTTAAAAAATATATATGAAACGAGTATATGTAGCTTAACTACTCAGAGAGAAATATAGATCACCCACATCTTTTATATATATATATATATATATATATATATATATA